>NC_054886.1:36743353-36879042 GCF_018320785.1 Cheilinus undulatus | reverse complement strand
CGTGGTTCTACAGTTAAGGGTTTAATAACCATCCTACCCAGGCTCTATGGGGCGCCCCCCGGTGGTTCTACAGTTTAGGGTTTAATAACCATCCTACCCAGGCTCTATGGGGCGCCCCCCGGTGGTTCTACAGTTTAGGGTTTAATAACCATCCTACCCAGGCTCTATGGGGCGCCCCCCGGTGGTTCTACAGTTAAGGGTTTAATAACCATCCTACCCAGGCTCTATGGGGCGCCCCCCGGTGGTTCTACAGTTAAGGGTTTAATAACCATCCTACCCAGGCTCTATGGGGCGCCCCCCCGTGGTTCTACAGTTTAGGGTTTAATAACCATCCTACCCAGGATCTATGGGGCGCCCCCCGGTGGTTCTACAGTTAAGGGTTTAATAACCGTCCTACCCAGGCTCTATGGGGCGCCCCCTTGTGGTTCTACAGTTAAGGGTTTAATAACCGTCCTACCCAGGCTCTATGGAGCGCCCCCCGGTGGTTCTACAGTTAAGGGTTTAATAACCGTCCTACCCAGGCTCTATGGGGCGCCCCCTTGTGGTTCTACAGTTAAGGGTTTAATAACCGTCCTTCCCAGGCTCTATGGGGCGCCCCCCGGTGGTTCTACAGTTTAGGGTTTAATAACCGTCCTTCCCAGGATCTATGGGGCGCCCCCCGGTGGTTCTACAGTTAAGGGTTTAATAACCGTCCTACCCAGGCTCTATGGGGCGCCCCCCGGTGGTTCTACAGTTAAGGGTTTAATAACCATCCTACCCAGGCTCTATGGGGCGCCCCCTGGTGGTTCTACAGTTAAGGGTTTAATAACCGTCCTTCCCAGGCTCTATGGGGCGCCCCCCGGTGGTTCTACAGTTTAGGGTTTAATAACCGTCCTACCCAGGCTCTATGGGGCGCCCCCCGGTGGTTCTACAGTTAAGGGTTTAATAATTAACATACCGAGGCTCTTTTGCTGCGGCGGTAGCTGCTCCATGGTTGTGGTTCCAGGATGAATAATCCGCCTGGCAACAAGCTCTGATAGGCTCGTTTGAACAGTGTGACCACGCCCTCGTCACCTGACTGCAGCTGCATCCACTTGGTCACACCCAGACACATGATGACATCATACTGGCCCCTTCCAGGCCACACCTCCTTCTCTGACACATAGTTACCCTGTGGGAGGAGCCAGAGCGGTGCTGTTAGCAGGCTGATGAGGTCATAGTGAGGATGTCAGTGGGTGGAGACTCACCTGGATGAAGGTGATGTTATCAGGGAACCTGGAGGAGGAGGAGGAGGGGGAGGAAGGGGGGAAGAGGGGCGGGGCAGAGAGAGGACCCCGACTCACCCTGAAGGAGAGGGGGAGGGGTTTCTTTGCCCCAACCCCCTCTTTTCTCCTCTCCCCCACCACCAGGTCATGTGACAGGAAGTGCCTCACATTCTGTCTGGCGGCATGGACCAATCGCTCATCTAGCTCCACCCCCAGGATATGTGTGGGGTTAAATCTACGGGCGATGGCGAGGGTCATGTGACCGGCGCCACAGCCCACATCCAGCACTGTTCTGTCTCTGAACCAATCAGCTTCTAGGAGGCGGAGCCTGGGATCCTCTTCTTCCCCGACTCGCCCCTCCCACCCGTCGCCATAGAAACCGTGGTAGCCATAGTAGCAGCTGTGGTTGCCGTGTTGGTAGCGGTGTTTGTCCTTCTGCTGTGGTGGATGAGAGCCCGGCTGTAGACCAGCACACCTGGAAGAGGCAGAGCACAGGTCACATGACCTGACAGCCAATCAGAGAAGAGCAACCCAAGGCTCAAAGAGCATCACACTCACCTGCCAACTTTAGCCCCTCCCACCAGAGGAGTCTGAAATTTTGTTGGCCGAGCTGTGGGTACCATGGTAACAGCATCAGCCGAACAGTCTCCTGACCTTGCTGAAGTCGTACGGCGCCGTCTGCGCTGGCGGTTGTCGCCATGGTTACCATGTTTACTGGCCTGGCCAGGTGGAGGGTGGGTGTGCCTCCTGGGGAGGATAGGGGGCGGGGCTACATCATCCCGACAGGTGATGGCAGTGTTGAGTTCACAGGGGAGAGGGGAGGGAGGAACACTGCCCTCTGTGGTCAGCAGAGGAACTGCAGGAAAATAAAACCAACATTAGTCTGACTTGGTGAAGAAGTTTAGTTAATCCTGTTTATTTCAGGGATTCTCCTGACCACCCTCACCTGTCAGCCCAGTAACCGTCGGAAACAGTCGACCGGGTACCGCCTCCCTCTCTCCTCCCCCGCCGTGGTGTCTGTTCCTGTGTCTCTTCCTCATCTTCAGCGGGGACAGCAGGACTCCGCCCCCCTCCTTCCCGTCTGCGCCGCCTCCCTTCAGGTTCAGGGGGTCGGTGATGTCACGGGGAACAAGGATCTCTACGGGGTCTTCTCCCCGCAGAGGCAGGGGCGAGCACTTAGGCGTCTCCTGATTGGTGGCCCTGTGGAGGAGGAGGGGAGTTAAACTACTCTCTCAATAAAGCGATCAATAACTGATCAGTGAGACATTTCAATGATGACTAAGAAATAAAGTTCAATAATCAATAAATGTATTAATTAATGGTGTTTCGCTCACTTGTTGACATCTTCGTCCAGGAGCGAGTTCAGGTTCAACGGGTCAAATATATTTCCTCCTAACAGGAAATGACTTGGCAGAACAGGCTCTGATTGGCTGTCGCTGTTGGCACGGCGACGCCTCTTGGCCATCCCCTTGAAGTTGACGCCCATGGAGAATCTCCTCTTTGCTATTCGCTGAACAGGGGGAGCAGAGGTGGTGATGGCGAGCTGGCTGTTGCCGGGCGGATGAAGGCCATTTTTGGGACGGAGGGGGTGGGCCATTTTTCGCTGCTCTGATAGGCTGCCGGTGGCAGGAAAGGCGGGGCTAACCTCATGAGGGAGGGCAGTCTCGTTGTCCAATGACATCCTGATCATCCTCTATGAGCAGACTCCTCAGCCAATCAGAGAGAGATCTACAGAGAGAGGGGAGGGGTTAGTGTGACTGACATGAGACAGAACCAATCAAAATCATCAGCTAAAGTGAAGAACAGCAGTAAGGAACCACTGGAACCAATCAAAATCATTGATTAAAACAGTCTTTGGGAAGCTGGTTAGACTGGAATGGCATCTGGGTGCCTAGACTGGTCTGTAAGCAAAAGGCAAGGATGGAATGTTTAAGCTTTGATTACATCATCTTCAAAGTCAGAGGATGAAAAGTTTCATAGGCTTCAAAATAATGACATCATCAAAGAGATTACGGAACGTTCTAAAGGTTTAAAAGATGATATCAAAGGCAAATGAAGGAATGTTTTATAGATTTAAAATAATGACATCATCAAAGACAGATTATGGAATGTTCTAAAGGTTTAAAAGACGATATCAAAGGCAAATGAAGGAATGTTTTATAGATTTAAAATAATGACATCATCAAAGACAGATTATGGAATGTTCTAAAGGTTTAAAAGACGATATCAAAGGCAAATGAAGGAATGTTTTATAGATTTAAAATAATGACATCATCAAAGAGATTACGGAATGTTCTAAAGGTTTAAAAGACGATATCAAAGGCAAATGAAGGAATGTTTTATAGATTTAAAATAATGACATCATCAAAGAGATTACGGAATGTTCTAAAGGTTTAAAAGACGATATCGAAGGCAAATGAAGGAATGTTTTATAGATTTAAAATAATGACATCATCAAAGACAGATTATGGAATGTTCTAAAGGTTTAAAAGACGATATCAAAGGCAAATGAAGGAATGTTTAATAGCTTTCAAAGAATGACATCATCAGAGACGGATTATGGAATGTTTTAAAGGTTTAAAAGACGATATCAAAGGCAAATGAAGGAATGTTTTATGGATTTAAAATAATGACATCATCAGAGACAGATTACGGAATGTTTTAGAAGCTTCAAAAGACAATATCAAAGGCTACTAATTTCCCACTTTTTGATGCTTTTTGCCCATTTTTCCATCTTTTTCTTTTTTTTGCCCACTTTAGTCACTTTTCACTGATTTTCCTTCACATTTTTGCCCCTTTCTGACCTTTTCTCCCATTTTTCTCCCAGTGTTTGCGACTTCAAGTTCATTTTTGCCATTTCTTTTTTGCCCCTTTTTGCCCATTTAAGCTGCCTTTTGCAATTAAATGCCACTTTTTGCCCATCTTTCCTACTTTTTATCTAATTTTTGACATTTTTTTGCCACATTTCACTTTTATTTGGTCACTTCCCACTAGGGATGCACCGATCCACCTTTTCTGGTCCCGATACCGATTCCGATACCTGGGCTTTGGGTATCGACCAATACCGATATTGATCTGATACCAGTGGTAAAAGAATAACCTACATGCCCTACTGTAGGATAAGACTGGTAATTGTTTTGGATAAAAGGCAAAAAATGAGTACATATAGATTACTGAAGTTGATATTTCTTTAAACTATAAAGTGTTTTAATGTTTACCAGCAGTTTGGTTAAAACAATACCTCAGGACTTACAGAAACTACTATTCAATTATAAACTTTTATACCCTGTAGACTGGTAATGCAGCAAAAAACAAAGAAAGTGCATCAGAGGTAACAATCCAGTACAAAACTGTATCACACAAGTGTTTTTAACCACATACTGTAAACAAAATAACAATTCTGTGAGAAAGTAGAGCAAACAACCCTGTAAAAAAGGCTTCGAGCTGGTTGCCTGGATCGCACCACGGGTCGGCCCTTTCCCACTGATACCCGATCCAGCTTTGAGGGGCTGGATCAGACCGATACCCGATACCAGGATTGGTATCAGTGCATCCCTACTTCCCACCTATTTTTTTGCCGCGTTTCTCCCAGTGTTTGCATTAAAAAAAAAAAAACGAACTGATTTTTGTCCACTTCAGCCACTTTTTAAACTATTTTTTCTCCATGTTTGTGCCACCTGTAACTCTTTTTTTTTTTTTTTGCCAATTTTCACCCATTTTTGCCACATTCTGGTCTTTTCCCCCACTTTTCTCCCAGTGTTTTAAGCCCATTTTTGCTACTTCTTTCTGTCACCTATATCCTGCTTTGTACACTTTTTTGCCCCTTACCACCCATTTAAGCTGAGTTGTGCAATTAAATGCCTCTTTTTGCCCAATCCAATCACTTTTTACTCATTTTCCTCCATATTTTTTTTGCCACTTTCCTCCCAGTGTTTGCCAGTTCTTTTTGTCACTTTTCTCCCCTTTTTGACATATTTAGCCTGCTTTTTGCAATTTTTGCCCCTTTTGCCCATTTTAAGCTGCCTTTAGTAATAAAATACCACTTTTTCCCCACTTTTTCTCATATTTTTGACCATTTTTGCCACTCTTCACTCATTATTTGGTCACTCCCCACCCATTGTTGCCACTTCTATTCCCAGTGTTTGTGCTATTTTACCATTTTTGCCACAATCAACTTATTTTAATTGCCACTTTTAACCACACAGCTAGATTGTGGTTCTTGCAAAGGTATTTCTCAACACTCTGGCTCTTTGGTTGAGTAACGCTGCTTTGAAGGAAGCTCTATGCGGGTGGGCTGAGGACAGTTTAGCTCCAGACAGCAGCTCTGGGAAACACAGAAACACATAGATGAGAGAGTTTTAAGGTGATATCAAGGGCTCCTGTGATAATATGGAAACAGCTTTGGTTTGAGAAACATTACCACAGATTTCTTTTCAGTTCTTTACAAACGATTGTGGTTTTGAAATTCTGACTGCATAATAATTTGGAACAATGCATTTTAAGTTATTTTGCAAAAAAACCCCATCATCATCCCTGGTAATTTTGTCAAATAAAACCCAGTTTATAATTTAACTGTTGAGGAATGAATCCTATTGACTCTTCTAAAGAGAATTTAGGAAAAAAAGAAAAAAAAGAGGAAATGCATGATAATGTGGAACAGAGTGTGATCTCAACAGTACTGAATCTGGGTTCTGGTAAATTCACTTTTATTTTACTGCCAATTTTAGTCACTTTTCGCTCATGTTTTCTCCATATTTTTGCCACCTTGTATATCATTTTTTTTTGCCACTTTTCTCCCATTTTGGCCACTTTCTTGCCTTTTTTCCCACTTTTCTCCCAGTGTTTGCTGCTTTAAGCCCATTTTTGCCATTTCTTTTTGTCACTTTTCTCCCCTTTTAGACACTTTCTTTTTTTCTAGACATTTTTTAATCCTACTTTACTGTTTACTACTTTACTATTTTTGCCCCCTATTGCCATTTCTCACCCATTTAAACACCATTTGCATTTAAATGCCACTTTCTGCACATATTTCCCACCTTTACTTCATTTTTTTCCCATTTTAGTCACTTTTCACTCATTTTTTTTGCCACTTTTGGACCATTTCTGCCACTTGTAACTCATTTTATGCCACTTTTCACCCATTTTGGCCACTTCCTTGCCTTTTTTCCCCACTTATCTCCCAGTGTTTGCAGCTTTCTCCCCTTTTAGACACTTTCTTTATCCTACTTTACTGTTTACTACTTTACTATTTTTGCCCCCTTTTGCCATTTCTCACCCATTAAAGCACCCTTTTGCAATAAAATGCCAAGAATTTCACTCTTTGATGCTTTTTGCCCAACTTATTTTAAAATTTTTGCCCATTTAAATCACTTTAACTCATTTTTCCTCCACATTTTTGCTGCTTGTGGACCATTTCTGCCACCTGTAACTCATTTTATTGCCACTTACTGCCCTATTTCCCACTTTTCTCCCAGTGTTTGCCACTTTACACCCATTTTTGACACTTTTAGCCTACTTTTTGCAAATTGTAGCCCCTTTTGGCCACTTTTCGCCCTTTTAAGCAGCTTTTTGCAATTAAATGCCATTTTCTTCACATATTTCCCACCCTTACTTTGCTTTATTCTCCCATTTTAGTCACTTTTCACTCATTTTCTGCCACTTTTGAACCATTTTTGCCACCTATAACTCATGTTTTTGTTGCTTTTCTCCCCGTGCTTGATGCGTTTTTTGTTTATTTCTATTTTTGCCACCTTTAACCTATTTTAATTGCCACAGTTTGTAGTTGTTGTCCTCATAAACATCCAGATCTGCTTGATTTTTCCTCCAGAACAGCCCTGTTACTGTTAGTAGGTACTTTTACTATAGAGGTGACAGCTGCAGACAAACTCCTGCTCAAAAACACTTCCATACTGAAACTCTGCCAAAAAGTTTGAGACATTCAAAGATGGTTTTCTCTCCTCTGGTTTACAGGAGGACTGATGGTCTAGCTCCAGATCTTTAGACCCAGCTGAGACTCTAGGACTTTAGTTAACAGGAGGACTGATGGTCTAGTTCCAGATCTTTAGACCCAGCTGAGACTCTGGGACTTTAGTTACCAGGAGGACTGATGGTCTAGTTCCAGATCTTTAGACCCAGCTGAGACTCTGGGACTTTAGTTAACAGGAGGACTGATGGTCTAGTTCCAGATCTTTAGACCCAGCTGAGACTCTGGGACTTTAGTTACCAGGAGGACTGATGGTCTAGTTCCAGATCTTTAGACCCAGCTGAGACTCTGGGACTTTAGTTAACAGGAGGACTGATGGTCTAGTTCCAGATCTTAAGATCCAGCTGAGACTCTAGGACTTTAGTTAACAGGAGGACTGATGGTCTAGTTCCAGATCTTTGGACCCAGCTGAGACTCTGGGACTTTAGTTAACAGGAGGACTGATGGTCTAGTTCCAGATCTTTAGACCCAGCTGAGACTCTGGGACTTTAGGTACCAGGAGGACTGATGGTCTAGTTCCAGATCTTTGGACCCAGCTGAGACTCTGGGACTTTAGGTACCAGGAGGACTGATGGTCTAGTTCCAGATCTTTAGACCCAGCTGAGACTCTGGGACTTTAGGTACCAGGAGGACTGATGGTCTAGTTCCAGATCTTTGGACCCAGCTGAGACTCTGGGACTTTAGTTACCAGGAGGACTGATGGTCTAGTTCCAGATCTGTAGACCCAGCTGAGACTCTGGGACTTTAGTTACCAGGAGGACTGATGGTCTAGTTCCAGATCTGTAGACCCAGCTGAGACTCTGGGACTTTAGTTACCAGGAGGACTGATGGTCTAGTTCCAGATCTGTAGACCCAGCTGAGACTCTAGGACTTTAGTTAACAGGAGGACTGATGGTCTAGTTCCAGATCTTTAGACCCAGCTGAGACTCTGGGACTTTAGGTACCAGGAGGACTGATGGTCTAGTTCCAGATCTTTGGACCCAGCTGGGACTCTGGGACTTTAGTTACCAGGAGGACTGATGGTCTAGTTCCAGATCTTTAGACCCAGCTGAGACTCTGGGACTTTAGTTAACAGGAGGACTGATGGTCTAGTTCCAGATCTTTAGACCCAGCTGAGACTCTGGGACTTTAGTTACCAGGAGGACTGATGGTCTAGTTCCAGATCTGTAGACCCAGCTGAGACTCTAGGACTTTAGTTAACAGGAGGACTGATGGTCTAGTTCCAGATCTGTAGACCCAGCTGAGACTCTGGGACTTTAGTTAACAGGAGGACTGATGGTCTAGTTCCAGATCTTTAGACCCAGCTGAGACTCTGGGACTTTAGGTACCAGGAGGACTGATGGTCTAGTTCCAGATCTTTAGACCCAGCTGAGACTCTGGGACTTTAGTTACCAGGAGGACTGATGGTCTAGTTCCAGAACTTTAGACCCAGCTGGGACTCTGGGACTTTAGGTACCAGGAGGACTGATGGTCTAGTTCCAGAACTTTAGACCCAGCTGGGACTCTGGGACTTTAGGTACCAGGAGGACTGATGGTCTAGTTTCTAGGACTTCACAGAACCAGGCAGGTTTCAGCGTTACTGATCAATAATCAATACTCACCCTCTATCAGGCCTGCTGTTTTCTTCTGGGGTCTCCTTATAGTACACGCTCTCTAGCTCCGCCCTCGCCCTGTATCCACCAATCAGCGGGCAGAGTCATGAATAATTCACCAACCGAGCCGTAGACTGGTAAACACTTAGCTTCTAATGCTAACATGCAGGAAGTCGCTAACACCCGCCCCCCTGAAGAAAAACAACCCGCTAAAAACCCCCAGGACCCGCGTCGTGCGTGGAAACGAGCCCGCACCGAACTCTCCGTGCGCGTGTCAGGGTCCGTGAGCGCGCGGAGCAGGCGTGTATTAACTGTTAGCCTCTTCGCCGCGGCTAACTGTTAGCTGTTGGAGTCTTCACATCGTGTCCCAAACCGCAGCCCGCGGTTTTATACGCCAGCCGCAGACCTGCGTGAGCGACGGCAGCGACACCCAATCACGCCCTAGTCTGAGTTCCCGCCTCTCTAATGATAGAACCAATTATATAGCAGTGCTGGCGAAGCGCTGGTTTGATTGGTCAGAACAGTGGGAGGCGGGATAGCGCCCAAGGAGAGAGGTGTCCAGAACGATGCCTGGCTGGAAAGACGAGCACCGTCGGAAACAGACGATCCTTCGACGAAAAGTACCGAGTTTAAAGACAAATATAGCTGATATCAGCTTTCACTACCGCCATGACTCTGTCTGATTATATTATCAACCGATATATGTGATTTTAGTTCAGTTTAATCCACACAGACAGACCCGAATCACCTTCCGCCATGGATCAAAATGTTTATTTTACCCCGAGTCCCGACTGTCAGGCAACAACTACTACCTCTAATACCGATGAACTACTCCTAAAACACGATGTACGAACCAAAACTAAAGTGAATTTTCATTTAATTCGAATTAAGTTAAAGGAAACAATGATGAAAATTCAGTCTAGTTTTCATCTAGGAGACTCCAACCAGACTGAGCGTTGGTGATGGACGGTTGGAGGCTCAGAGTCCAGGATTATCCTACGCTGGGTGTTAAAGTTATGTCAGTATTTTTATCACTGTGATTTAAACCAGTTCAGTACTGACAGTGCATTAGTATGGCTGCTTTTTCATGTATACTAATTTTACAGTTTGGCTGAATAAATTAGTTCAGAGAAAATAAGTGTTTTGACTGAAATTGAAGGACTTTTTGACTAAAACTGGACTGAATGTTTTTTCTTCAACTTATTCAACTGAAATCTGAATACCTATCAATCCCTCAGGGGGACATTGGCTAGGAACAACATGTTTATTAAAAAAAACAACGACAACAACAACAACAATCTGTGTTAGCTAAAAAATACAGAACCAACAAAAATTTCATTTAGAACTTTAAAAGGTAAAAATGACTAAAATGTGACTTAAACTAAAAGCACTAGAATCATAAGACAGGATGAATTTAGAATAACTGCCAATATTAACACTGACATGCTGTCTGAATTCAGGACCAACAGACTGCCTGTCAGTCAGCACTGAGGGATCAACAGCAGCATAAATAATCCATAACTAGTAAGTAGGTTATCTGTTAAACTGAGGATGCTGCTTCAGAGCTGCTCTGCCCCAGATTATCATTAATCTACAGAACAATACACAACAATAAAAAGCTTTTTAAAGGAGCAGTTACACAGTTTACAACTCTAAATAACACAATAAATAACACACACTCTCTTTGATTCATTCTCTTTCCTCCTTCCCTCACGCCTTCCTCCCTTCCTTCCTTCTGTCCTTGTTTCCTCCCTTCCTTCCCTCCTTCTTCCTTCCATCCTTTCCTTCCTTCCTTCCATCCTTCCCTCCCTCTCTCCCTCCTTCCTCCTTCCTCCCTCCCTCCTTCCTTCCTTCCTTCCTTCCTTCCTTCCTCCCTCCCTCTATCCTTCCTTCCCTCCCTCTCTTCTTTCTCTCCCACTTCCTTTCTTCCTCCTCTCTCCCTCCTCCCTTCTTCCTCCTCTCCTCCTCCTTCCTCCTACCACCCTCCCTCCTTCCTTCCTTCCTTCCTTCCTTCCTTCCTCCCTCCCTCTATCCTTCCTTCCCTCCCTCTCTTCTTTCTCTCCCACTTCCTTTCTTCCCTCCCTCTCTCCCTCCCTCCCTTCTTCCTCCCTCCCTCCCTCCCTCCCTCCCTCCTTCCCTCCTTCCTTCCTTCCTTCCTTCCTTCCTTCCTTCTGTCCTCCCTCCCTCCCTCTATCCTTCCTTCCCTCCCTCTCTTCTTTCTCTCCCACTTCCTTTCTTCCCTCCCTCTCTCCCTCCTCCCTTCTTCCTCCCTCCTCCCCTCCTCCTCTCCTTCCCCTCCTTCATTCCTCCCGTCCTTCCTTCCTTCCTTCCTCCCTTCCTCCCTCTGTCCTTCCTTCCCTCCCTCTCTTCTTTCTCTCCCACTTCCTTTCTTCCCTCCCTCTCTCCTCTCCTCCCTTCTTCTCTCCTCCTCCTCCTCCCTCCTTCCCTCCTTCCTTCCTTCCTTCCTTCCTTCCTTCCTTCCTCCTCCTCCTCTATCCTTCCTTCCTCCTCTCTCTTCTTTCTCTCCCACTTCCTTTCTTCCCTCCTCTCTCTCTCCTCCCTCCCTTCTTCCTCCTCCTCCTCCCTCCTTCCTTCCTTCCTCCCTTCTGTCCTCCCTTCCTTCCTTCCTTCCTCCCTTCCTCCCTCCCTCCCTCTCTTCCTACCTTCCCTCCTCCCTCTCTTCCTACCTTCCCTCCTCCCTCCCTCCCTCCTTCCCTTCCTTCCTTCCTTCCTTCCTTCTGTCCTCGCCCCTCCCTCTATCCTTCCTTCCCACCTCTCTCTCTTCATCCTCTCTCACTTCCTTCCCCTTCCTCTCTTCCTTCCTTCCTTCTCCTCCTCCTTTCTTTCTTCCCTCCCTCCTCCTTCCTTCCTTCGTTCCTTCCGTCCTTCCTTCCTCCCTCCCTCCCTTCCTTCCTTCCTCCCTCCCTCCCTCTCTTCCTACCTTCCTTCCTTCCTTCCCTCTTCCCTTTCTCCCTCCCTCCCTCCCTCCCTTCCGTCCTTCCTTCCTTCCTTCCTTCCCTCTTCCCTTTTCTCCCTCCCTCCCTCTCTTCCTACCTTCCTTCCTTCCTTCCTTCTCTGCCTCCTTCCCTCCTCCTTCCCTCCTTCCCTCCTTTCTTTCTTCCTTCCTTCCTTCCTTCCTTCCTCCTTCCCTCCTTTCTTACTTCCCTCCCTCCCTCCCTTCTTCCTTCCTTCCCGCCTTTCTTTCTTCCTTCCTTTCTTCCTTCCTTCCTTCCTTCCTACCTTCCCTCCTCCCTCCCTCCTTCCTTCCTTCCTCCCTCCCTCCCTCCTTCCTTCCTTCCCTCCTTCCCTCCTTCCCTCCTTCCTCCTCTCTCTCTCTGCTCTGATTTAAATGCTGTAGTTACCATTCCAGGGTGAACAGTGCCATCTGCTGGTGTAGTGGAGGTAGAGCAGATCTGACTGTACTGTTTCTCAGTAATCTCCAGTAAAACATCCTGATACTCTTTTATGTGTCAAAGTCTCATTTATTCAACACTTCAGCTCCAGATCCAGATCCAGATTCAATTTCAGATTCAGATTCAGACTCAGATTCACACAACTTTATCAATGCTGGGGGGTAATTCAGTTTTCAGTGAAGTAAACCTTCAATAAGACCAAACTATATATTTATAAGTTTAAGATGTAAATATAAACAGGACTGAAAGACCCAGGACTGATGAGCTGCTAGAATCCTAGATCAGACAAGAATGGGACAACATTCCTCTCCATCAGCTGATAGTGGTTCAGATCAGGGTTAGATGGTCTCTGATAGTGGTTCAGATCAGGGTTAGATGGTCTCTGATAGTGGTTCAGATCAGGGTTAGATGGTCTCTGATAGTGGTTCAGATCAGGGTTAGATGGTCTCTGATAGTGGTTCAGATCAGGGTTAGATGGTCTCTGATAGTGGTTCAGATCAGGGTTAGATGGTCTCTGGTAGTGGTTCAGAACAGGGTTAGATGGTCTCTGGTAGTGGTTCAGATCAGGGTTAGATGGTCTCTGATAGTGGTTCAGATCAGGGTTAGATGGTCTCTGATAGTGGTTCAGATCAGGGTTAGATGGTCTCTGGTAGTGGTTCAGATGAGGGTGAGATGGTCTCTGGTGGTGGTTGAGATCAGGGTTAGATGGTCTAGGGTTAGATGGTCTCTGATAGTGGTTCAGATCAGGGTTAGATGGTCTATAGTGGTTCAGATCAGGGTTAGATGGTCTCTGATAGTGACTCAGAACAGGGTTAGATGGTCTCTGGTAGTGGTTCAGATCAGGGTTAGATGACTCCACTCTGATAGTGGTTCAGGATCAGGTTAGATGGTCTCTGATAGTGGTTCAGATCAGGGTTAGATGGTCTCTGATAGTGGTTCAGATCAGGGTTAGATGGTCTCTGATAGTGGTTCAGAACAGGGTTAGATGGTCTCTGGTAGTGGTTCAGATCAGGGTTAGATGGTCCCACCCTCTGATAGTGGTTCAGATCAGGGTTAGATGGTCTCTGATAGTGGTTCAGATCAGGGTTAGATGGTCTCGGATAGTGGTTCAGAAAAGGGTTAGATGGTCTCTGATAGTGGTTCAGATCAGGGTTAGATGGTCTCTGATAGTGGTTCAGATCAGGGTTAGATGGTCTCTGATAGTGGTTCAGATCAGGGTTAGATGGTCTCTGGTAGTGGTTCAGAACAGGGTTAGATGGTCTCTGGTAGTGGTTCAGATCAGGGTTAGATGGTCTCTGATAGTGGTTCAGATCAGGGTTAGATGGTCTCTGGTAGTGGTTCAGAACTGGGTTAGATGGTCTCTGATAGTGGTTCAGAACAGGGTTAGATGGTCTCTGGTAGTGGTTCAGATCAGGGTTAGATGGTCCCACCCTCTGATAGTGGTTCAGATCAGGGTTAGATGGTCTCTGATAGTGGTTCAGATCAGGTTAGATGGTCTCTGATAGATCTCTGGTAGTGGTTCAGATCAGGGTTAGATGGTCTCTGATAGTGGTTCAGATCAGGGTTAGATGGTCTCTGATAGTGGTTCAGATCAGGGTTAGATGGTCTCTGATAGTGGTTCAGATCAGGGTTAGATGGTCTCTGATAGTGGTTCAGAACAGGGTTAGATGGTCTCTGGTAGTGGTTCAGATCAGGGTTAGATGGTCCCACCCTCTGATAGTGGTTCAGATCAGGGTTAGATGGTCTCTGATAGTGGTTCAGATCAGGGTTAGATGGTCTCTGATAGTGGTTCAGATCAGGGTTAGATGGTCTCTGATAGTGGTTCAGAACAGGGTTAGATGGTCTCTGGTAGTGGTTCAGATCAGGGTTAGATGGTCCCACCCTCTGATAGTGGTTCAGATCAGGGTTAGATGGTCTCTGATAGTGGTTCAGATCAGGGTTAGATGGTCTCTGATAGTGGTTCAGATCAGGGTTAGATGGTCTCTGATAGTGGTTCAGATCAGGGTTAGATGGTCTCTGATAGTGGTTCAGAAAAGGGTTAGATGGTCTCTGATAGTGGTTCAGATCAGGGTTAGATGGTCTCTGGTAGTGGTTCAGATCAGGGTTAGATGGTCTCTGGTAGTGGTTCAGATCAGGGTTAGATGGTCTCTGATAGTGGTTCAGATCAGGGTTAGATGGTCTCTGATAGTGGTTCAGATCAGGGTTAGATGGTCTCTGATAGTGGTTCAGATCAGGGTTAGATGGTCTCTGGTAGTGGTTCAGAACAGGGTTAGATGGTCTCTGGTAGTGGTTCAGATCAGGGTTAGATGGTCTCTGATAGTGGTTCAGATCAGGGTTAGATGGTCTCTGGTAGTGGTTCAGATCAGGGTTAGATGGTCTCTGATAGTGGTTCAGATCAGGGTTAGATGGTCTCTGATAGTGGTTCAGATCAGGGTTAGATGGTCTCTGATAGTGGTTCAGAACAGGGTTAGATGGTCTCTGGTAGTGGTTCAGATCAGGGTTAGATGGTCACAAACTCTGATAGTGGTTCAGATCAGGGTTAGATGGTCTCTGATAGTGGTTCAGATCAGGGTTAGATGGTCTCTGATAGTGGTTCAGATCAGGGTTAGATGGTCTCTGATAGTGGTTCAGAACAGGGTTAGATGGTCTCTGGTAGTGGTTCAGATCAGGGTTAGATGGTCCCACCCTCTGATAGTGGTTCAGATCAGGGTTAGATGGTCTCTGATAGTGGTTCAGATCAGGGTTAGATGGTCTCTGATAGTGGTTCAGATCAGGGTTAGATGGTCTCTGATAGTGGTTCAGATCAGGGTTAGATGGTCTCTGGTAGTGGTTCAGATCAGGGTTAGATGGTCTCTGATAGTGGTTCAGATCAGGGTTAGATGGTCTCTGGTAGTGGTTCAGAACAGGGTTAGATGGTCTCTGGTAGTGGTTCAGATCAGGGTTAGATGGTCTCTGGTAGTGGTTCAGATCAGGGTTAGATGGTCTCTGATAGTGGTTCAGATCAGGGTTAGATGGTCTCTGGTAGTGGTTCAGATCAGGGTTAGATGGTCTCTGATAGTGGTTCAGATCAGGGTTAGATGGTCTCTGGTAGTGGTTCAGATCAGGGTTAGATGGTCTCTGGTAGTGGTTCAGATCAGGGTTAGATGGTCTCTGATAGTGGTTCAGATCAGGGTTAGATGGTCTCTGATAGTGGTTCAGATCAGGGTTAGATGGTCTCTGTTAGTGGTTCAGATCAGGGTTAGTTGGTCTCTGGTTGTGGTTCAGATCAGGTTTAGCTGGTCCCAGCCTCTGATAGTGGTTCAGATCAGGGTTAGATGGTCTCTGATAGTGGTTCAGATCAGGGTTAGATGGTCTCGGATAGTGGTTCAGAAAAGGGTTAGATGGTCTCTGATAGTGGTTCAGAACAGGGTTAGATGGTCTCTGGTAGTGGTTCAGATCAGGGTTAGATGGTCCCACCCTCTGATAGTGGTTCAGATCAGGGTTAGATGGTCTCTGATAGTGGTTCAGATCAGGGTTAGATGGTCTCGGATAGTGGTTCAGAAAAGGGTTAGATGGTCTCTGATAGTGGTTCAGATCAGGGTTAGATGGTCTCTGATAGTGGTTCAGATCAGGGTTAGATGGTCTCTGATAGTGGTTCAGATCAGGGTTAGATGGTCTCTGGTAGTGGTTCAGAACAGGGTTAGATGGTCTCTGGTAGTGGTTCAGATCAGGGTTAGATGGTCTCTGATAGTGGTTCAGATCAGGGTTAGATGGTCTCTGATAGTGGTTCAGCTCAGGGTTAGATGGTCTCTGATAGTGGTTCAGAACAGGGTTAGATGGTCTCTGATAGTGGTTCAGATCAGGGTTAGATGGTCTCTGATAGTGGTTCAGATCAGGGTTAGATGGTCTCTGGTAGTGGTTCAGATCAGGGTTAGATGGTCTCTGATAGTGGTTCAGATCAGGGTTAGATGGTCTCTGATAGTGGTTCAGATCAGGGTTAGATGGTCTCTGATAGTGGTTCAGAACAGGGTTAGATGGTCTCTGGTAGTGGTTCAGATCAGGGTTAGATGGTCCCACCCTCTGATAGTGGTTCAGATCAGGGTTAGATGGTCTCTGATAGTGGTTCAGATCAGGGTTAGATGGTCTCTGATAGTGGTTCAGATCAGGGTTAGATGGTCTCTGATAGTGGTTCAGAACAGGGTTAGATGGTCTCTGGTAGTGGTTCAGATCAGGGTTAGATGGTCCCACCCTCTGATAGTGGTTCAGATCAGGGTTAGATGGTCTCTGATAGTGGTTCAGATCAGGGTTAGATGGTCTCGGATAGTGGTTCAGAAAAGGGTTAGATGGTCTCTGATAGTGGTTCAGATCAGGGTTAGATGGTCTCTGATAGTGGTTCAGATCAGGGTTAGATGGTCTCTGATAGTGGTTCAGATCAGGGTTAGATGGTCTCTGGTAGTGGTTCAGAACAGGGTTAGATGGTCTCTGGTAGTGGTTCAGATCAGGGTTAGATGGTCTCTGATAGTGGTTCAGATCAGGGTTAGATGGTCTCTGGTAGTGGTTCAGAACTGGGTTAGATGGTCTCTGATAGTGGTTCAGAACAGGGTTAGATGGTCTCTGGTAGTGGTTCAGATCAGGGTTAGATGGTCCCACCCTCTGATAGTGGTTCAGATCAGGGTTAGATGGTCTCTGATAGTGGTTCAGATCAGGGTTAGATGGTCTCTGATAGTGGTTCAGAACAGGGTTAGATGGTCTCTGGTAGTGGTTCAGATCAGGGTTAGATGGTCCCACCCTCTGATAGTGGTTCAGATCAGGGTTAGATGGTCTCTGATAGTGGTTCAGATCAGGGTTAGATGGTCTCTGATAGTGGTTCAGATCAGGGTTAGATGGTCTCTGATAGTGGTTCAGAACAGGGTTAGATGGTCTCTGGTAGTGGTTCAGATCAGGGTTAGATGGTCTCTCTGATAGTGGTTCAGATCAGGGTTAGATGGTCTCTGATAGTGGTTCAGATCAGGGTTAGATGGTCTCTGATAGTGGTTCAGATCAGGGTTAGATGGTCTCTGATAGTGGTTCAGATCAGGGTTAGATGGTCTCTGATAGTGGTTCAGAAAAGGGTTAGATGGTCTCTGATAGTGGTTCAGATCAGGGTTAGATGGTCTCTGGTAGTGGTTCAGATCAGGGTTAGATGGTCTCTGGTAGTGGTTCAGATCAGGGTTAGATGGTCTCTGATAGTGGTTCAGATCAGGGTTAGATGGTCTCTGATAGTGGTTCAGATCAGGGTTAGATGGTCTCTGATAGTGGTTCAGATCAGGGTTAGATGGTCTCTGGTAGTGGTTCAGAACAGGGTTAGATGGTCTCTGGTAGTGGTTCAGATCAGGGTTAGATGGTCTCTGATAGTGGTTCAGATCAGGGTTAGATGGTCTCTGTTAGTGGTTCAGATCAGGGTTAGATGGTCTCTGATAGTGGTTCAGATCAGGGTTAGATGGTCTCTGATAGTGGTTCAGATCAGGGTTAGATGGTCTCTGATAGTGGTTCAGAACAGGGTTAGATGGTCTCTGGTAGTGGTTCAGATCAGGGTTAGATGGTCCCACCCTCTGATAGTGGTTCAGATCAGGGTTAGATGGTCTCTGATAGTGGTTCAGATCAGGGTTAGATGGTCTCTGATAGTGGTTCAGATCAGGGTTAGATGGTCTCTGATAGTGGTTCAGATCAGGGTTAGATGGTCTCTGGTAGTGGTTCAGATCAGGGTTAGATGGTCCCACCCTCTGATAGTGGTTCAGATCAGGGTTAGATGGTCTCTGATAGTGGTTCAGATCAGGGTTAGATGGTCTCTGATAGTGGTTCAGATCAGGGTTAGATGGTCTCTGATAGTGGTTCAGGTTCAGATGGTCTCTGATAGTGGTTCAGATCAGGGTTAGATGGTCTCTGGTAGTGGTTCAGATCAGGTTAGATGGTCTCTGGTAGTGGTTCAGATCAGGGTTAGATGGTCTCTGATAGTGGTTCAGATCAGGTTAGATGGTCTCTGGTAGTGGTTCAGATCAGGGTTAGATGGTCTCTGATAGTGGTTCAGATCAGGGTTAGATGGTCTCTGGTAGTGGTTCAGATCAGGGTTAGATGGTCTCTGGTAGTGGTTCAGATCAGGGTTAGATGGTCTCTGGTAGTGGTTCAGATCAGGGTTAGATGGTCTCTGGTAGTGGTTCAGATCAGGGTTAGATGGTCTCTGATAGTGGTTCAGATCAGGGTTAGATGGTCTCTGGTAGTGGTTCAGATCAGGGTTAGATGGTCTCTGGTAGTGGTTCAGATCAGGGTTAGATGGTCTCTGATAGTGGTTCAGATCAGGGTTAGATGGTCTCTGATAGTGGTTCAGATCAGGGTTAGATGGTCTCTGGTAGTGGTTCAGATCAGGGTTAGATGGTCCCACCCTCTGGTAGTGGTTCAGATCCTGATAATCTAGGGGTGTGTTTTTGGTCAGAGGCTCCAGGGTTCCTGGTTCTGTCTGGACTTCAGGTTCTCTAACAGCTGATTGGTTCTGTTAGAATTAAAGAGTTTAAATGCTTTAAATCTAAACTTTATTCACAGCTGCCAATCAAACCCTGACTGTCCAATAGGAGGAGGAGGGGCGGGTCTTCAGCCTGGAGCATCTGTGTGCCAGAGGGCTGATGAGAGTGAGGGATTAGGACTTCATTACCCAGCATGCCCTGCGTGTGTTTGTAAAATCCCTAAAGAGGATTTATGTGGATCAGAGAGACGACATGCCGCTGAAGAGAGAAGGTGAGACGCTTTCTTTTTAATATTCTCACCTGTTTCAGCCTCTACCGCTGTGGGCGGGGCTTATCGTTGTTTATTATTGTTGTTTAGTATTGTTGTTTGTTATTGGTTATTGTTGTGTCTGTGTGTCCACTCCTCCTCTTCATCAGTGTCTCTCCTCTTCATCAGTGTCTCTCCTCTTCATCATGTGTCAGTATTTACTCTCAGTGGTGTCTAACTCTCTGTTAGTCTGTTTGTTTGTCTGTTTGTTTGTTTATTTGTTTGTTTATTTGTTTGTCTGTTTGTCTCTCTGTTTGTTTGTTTGTTTGTCTGTTTGTTTGTTTGTCTGTTTGTTTGTCTGTTTATTTGTTTGTCTGTTTGTTTGTCTGTTTGTTTGTTTGTTTGTTTGTCTGTTTGTTTATTTGTCTGTTTGTTTGTCTGTTTGTTTGTTTGTTTATCTGTTTGTCTGTTTGTTTGTTTATTTGTTTGTCTGTCTGTTTGTCTGTTTGTTTGTCTCTCTGTTTGTCTGTTTGTCTGTTTGTTTGTTTGTTTGTCTGTTTGTCTGTTTGTTTGTTTATTTGTTTGTCTGTTTGTTTGTCTGTTTGTTTGTTTGTCTGTTTGTTTGTTTATTTGTTTGTCTGTTTGTCTGTTTGTTTGTTTATTTGTTTGTCTGTTTGTTTGTCTGTTTGTCTGTTTGTCTGTTTGTTTGTTTATTTATTTGTTTGTTTATTTGTTTGTCTGTTTGTTTGTCTGTTTGTCTGTTTGTCTGTTTGTTTGTTTATTTATTTGTTTGTTTATTTGTTTGTCTGTCTGTTTGTCTGTTTGTTTGTCTCTCTGTTTGTTTGTTTGTTTGTCTGTTTGTCTGTTTGTTTGTTTATTTGTTTGTTTGTCTGTTTGTTTGTTTGTTTATTTGTTTGTTTGTTTGTTTGTTTATTTGTTTGTTTATTTGTTTGTCTGTTTGTCTCTCTGTTTGTTTGTTTGTTTGTTTGTTTGTCTGTTTGTTTGTTTATTTGTTTGTTTATTTGTTTGTCTGTCTGTTTGTCTGTTTGTTTGTTTGTCTGTTTGTTTGTTTGTCTGTTTGTTCTCATACTGACAGCACCACTGCTGTGAACAGAACCAGAGGCCAGGGTTCCTTCAGCCTCACCGTCAGAGTTTCTCTCAGGTCTCAGCAGCAGGACTTTGGTCCATCTGGTGTTTCTGGGATCAGGTCTAGGGATGTCCCGTTAGACCAATAACCGCTGAAGCCCTCAGTCTGGATTAGAGGGACACCCGGACCTGGGAATCCCAGGGTCTGGTTTTACTGTCAGGTCCATCTTCACATACAAGGAGGTGTATGGAGCAAGCACGGTACCATAGAGCAGGGGTTCTCAACCTCAGGGTCAGGACCCCCTTTGGGGTCGTGAGACACTAAGAGGGGTCTCTAGATTCCCTTAAAAAAACGAAGAACATTTTTAGAATTCCACTGTTCCAACGTTACGGAAATTTTGCCAAATTTTAAACAGTTTTGATCATTTTTTCCCTTAATTTTTTGCCATTTTAACCCTGTCCACCACTTTTTTCTGCCTGTTTTTGCCACTTCTAAACCAATTCTTGCCACATAAGCCTAATGTTGCCTCTGTTGACCCATTATTGCCACTGTTAACCCCGTTTTACCTCTTTTTATGCCCAATTTTTTTTTCCATTTTAACCACGTCACTATCTGCTATGCCCATTTTTGCCAGTTTGACACATTTCTGCCTAATTGATCTTCCTCAGCACTATTTTACCAGTTTACATTGATTTTTCTTCCCATTTCACAAGATTTCCACCCTTTTCTTGCTTATTTAAAGCATTATTTTTAATTCCTTTAAACACTATTAATGCACATTTTTGCCACTGTGACTCATTTTGGGCTTTTTTTTTATTTTTTATTTTTTATTTTTTGCCATTTCTGCTTCTTTTAAGACCCCTTTCACCACCTTTTCCACAATTTTTGCCATTATTGCCCTTTTTCAACTGTTAACCAATTTTAAATTTTTTTAAAACAAAATAGATCAAAATATGACACAAAAAGTAAAAATAATAAATTGAAAGTTTAAAAGTGAGATTTTAAGTCAAAATTATAAGTTGAAAAGTCAAAATATGAGATCGAAAGTCAAAATTATAAGTTGAAAAGTCAAACTATGAGATTTAAGGTCAAAATTATAAGTTGAAAAGTCAAAATATGAGATTTAAGGTCAAAATAATAAGTTGAAAAGGTCAAAATATGAGATTGAAAGTCAAAATTATAAGTTGAAAAGTCAAAATATGAGATCGAAAGTCAAAATTATAAGTTGAAAAGTCAAATATGAAATTTAAGTTCAAAATTATAAGTTGAAAAGGTCAAAGATATGAGATTTTAAATCAAAATTCTAAGTTGAAAAGTCAAAATATGAGATTTAAAGTCAAAATTATAAGTTGAAAAGTCAAAATATGAGATTTAAAGTCAAAATAATAAGTTGAAAAGTCAAATATGAAATTTAAGTTCAAAATTATAAGTTGAAAAGGTCAAAGATATGAGATTTTAAATCAAAATTCTAAGTTGAAAAGTCAAAATATAAGATTGAAAGTCAAAATTATAAGTTGAAAAGTCAAATATGAAATTTAAGTTCAAAATTATAACTTGAAAAGTCAAAATATGAGATTTAAAGTCAAAATTATAAGTTGAAAAGTCAAAATATGAGATTTAAAGTCAAAATTATAAGTTGAAAAGTCAAAATATGAGATTGAAAGTCAAAATTCTAAGTTGAAAAGTCAAAATTCTAAGTTGAAAAGTCAAAATTCTAAGTTGAAAAGTCAAAATATGAGATTTAAAGTCAAAATTGTAAGTTGAAAAGTCAAAATATGAAATTTAAAGTCAAAATTATAAGTTGAAAAGTTAAATACGAGATTTAAAGTCAAAATTATACGTTGAAAAGTTAAATATGAGATTGAAAGTCAAAATTATAAGTTGAAAAGTCAAAATATGAGATTTTAAGTCAAAATTATAAGTTGAAAAGTTAAATATGAGATTTTAAGTCAAAATTATAAGTTGAAAAGTCAAAATTATAAGTTTTAAAGTCAAAATTATAAGTTGAAAAGTCAAAATATGAGATTTTAAGTCAAAATTATAAGTTGAAAAGTTAAATATGGGATTTAAAGTCAAAATTGTAATTCGAAAAGTTAAAATATGAGTTTTAAAGCCAAAATTATAAGTTGAAAAGTCAAAATATGAGATTTTAAGTCAACATTATAAGTTTAAAAGTCAAAATTATAAGTTGAAAAGTCAAAATATGAAATTTAAAGTCAAAATTATAAGTTTAAAAGTCAAAATATGAGATTTAAAGTCAAAATTTCTAAGTTGAAAAGTCAAAATTATAAGTTGAAAAGTCAAAATATGAAATTTAAAGTCAAAATTATAAGTTGAAAAGTTAAAATATGAGATTTAAAGTCAAAATTATAAGTTGAAAAGTCAAAATATGAAATTTAAAGTCAAAATTATAAGTTTAAAAGTCAAAATATGAGATTTAAAGTCAAAATTATAAGTTGAAAAGTTAAAATTTGAGATTTAAAGTCAAAATTATAAGTTGAAAATGTAAAAAATGAGACAAAAAGTAAAAATCTTAAATTGAAAGTGGCCATAATATGAAATGAAAGTCCTAATAATAGATTGAAGTCATAACTGAAAAATGCAGAATTGAAAATCTGAAATGAAAAACACAGTTTATGTTGATTTTCTTTCCGTTTCACCAGATTTCCACCTGTTTTTGCCTATTTAAAGCCTTTTCAGCCACTTCATAATTACATTTTAACACTAATTAAGCACATTTTAGCCACTGTAACCCATTTATTATTCAGGTCAAATATAAAGTACAGTTTTCACAGCTTAACTTTACCATGGACCAGGATTTTATTGACCTCCATGGGTCCCAGAAAGCTCTCCTTTATCCCCCTCATGGACGCCCTTGTCTCCACAGGACTATTCTAGAAGGTTCCTAGCTGTTCAGCCACCTTCAGTGGGGGTCTCGGTCTCTGCGACCTTTATTTTGGGGGTCACAGGCCAAAAACAGGTAGAGAACCCCTGCCCTGGAGGAAGAATAAAAGTAATAATCAGAACTATTCCCCCCTCCATGTCAGCATCGTTAGCAGAGCACCGTTAGCTCCCATGACCTGATTCAGATCCAGACTCCAGGTTCTGGAGTGTTCCTGAGGAATCTTAGCCCGTTCCTCATGTGCAGACCTCCAGTTCAGGGTCTCTATCCGCCTTCTTAAATCCCCAAAAAAGAAAAAGAGCCCACCTGACAGGTCTGGTGGTTCAGACTAAAACTGCACTGATTTATTAGGATATCTGGACAAACTTTACAGTGGATCTACGCTGAAATAAATGGGCAAAATATCAGGTTTAGATATCAGCAGAAATGTTGATATCTGCTGATACCGATACCAGACTGATAATATCGTGCATCCCTAATTTTTGCCATTTCTTTTTACCAGTTTTGACCCATTTTTGCAACCTTTTTTGTCACTTTTTGATCAATTTAGCTGTTGTTTGGCCATTTTTAAAAATTTCTTATTCACGTTTAACCCATTTTCACAACCTTATTGCAACTTTAAGCCTTTTTTGCCACTCTTGTTTTTTTTGCCATTTGTGATCTGTTTTTCCACCTTTGTTGCCAATTTCACCCACTTTTGCCTTTATTTGACTGCTTTTTTTGCCCAATTTTGCCCTTTTTAAAAAATCACTTTTGACCCATTTTTGCAACCTTTTTTGCCACTTTTTGATCATTTTAGCTGTTGTTTGGCCATTTTTTACTCCTTATTCACGTTTAACCCGTTTTTACAACCTTATTGCAACCTTAACCCTTTTTTCTGCCACTGTGATCTGTTTTTCCACCTTTTAGACACTTTTAAACCATTTCTGACACCTTTTTTGCCAATTTCACCCACTTTTGCCTTTATTTGACCACTTTTTTGCCCAATTTTGCCGTTTTTTAAAATCACTTTTAACCCATTTTTACCACTGTTTTACAACATTTTACTAGGGATGCATGATATTATTGGCCAGATATCCAACTTTTTGCCAATATTTACATCCGATATTTTGTGCATATCAGCACAGATTGACTGTAAATTTTGTCCATATATCCTAATAAATGAGTGCAGTTTCAGTCTGAACCAACAGACCTATGTCAGTTGAGATCTTTTTCTTTATTCATCCTCTTTCTTTAAACTTTAAAATGTTTCTTAAGAAAAAAGTTTGTTTCTTTTTTCATCCTAAAACCTAAAATTGTGTTGAAAGGACTGAATTTTCAGTTATGTAAAACATTTTTAAATATCGGTTTCGGCTAAAATGAATCTCTAAATAGTTACTCCTTTCAGGCCACTTGTAACCCATTCTTGACACTATTTTGACACTTTCAACAAGTTTTTGCCAGTTTTAACCCATTTTGACTTCTTGGTTTTTTAAACCAATTTTTGCCCATTTCTGACTGTTTAGACACTTTTAGCCCAGTTTTCCATCTCCATTATCACCCAGTTGTCTGGGCCCAGAAACCTCTCCCCTGTATCTCCTCTTATAGTCCACCTTCACTGTAACATTCTTTAAAAAGTCTATTTTGTAGTTTACCTTAAAAATATGGTGTGCCTTGGGTGAAAAAGTTTGAAAACCACTGCTTTAGAGGATGCAGAGCAGCCCTAGAGCGTCTCTGAGCTCAGGGTTCATCAGGTCTGCTTTAACCACTGAGAGGATCCTGTTCAGAATCAGTCAGAGACTGGAGAGGAGGACGAAGATCAGACCGTACAGGGAGGGCCGGAGTACTGCTCATGAGACTATTTTGGTCCTGATGGACCTCAGCCTCCTGCCAGAGAGGGGCCTCAGAAAGTCCCTGTCCCAGGTGAGAGGGGCCAGCTGTAATTTGGTACGCCTCAGAGTCCTGGTGGGGTACAGGTCTTCTCAAAGTCCTGGTGGGGTACAGGTCTTCTCAGAGTCCTGGTGGGGTACAGGTCTTCTCAGAGTCCTGGTGGGGTACAGGTCTTCTCAGAGTCCTGGTGGGGTACAGGTCTTCTCAGAGTCCTGGTGGGGTACAGGTCTTCTCAAAGTCCTGGTGGGGTAAAGGACTTCTCAGAGTCCTGGTGGGGTACAGGTCTTCTCAAAGTCCTGGTGGGGTAAAGGACTTCTCAGAGTCCTGGTGGGGTACAGGTCTTCTCAGAGTCCTGGTGGGGTACAGGTCTTCTCAAAGTCCTGGTGGGGTACAGGTCTTCTCAAAGTCCTGGTGGGGTAAAGGACTTCTCAGAGTCCTGGTGGTGAAAATGCTCTGTGTGTTTCAGGAACTGAGCGTGCTCTGTGTGTTTCAGGAACTGAGCGTGCTCTGTGCGTTTCAGGAACTGAGCGTGCTCTGTGCGTTTCAGGAACTGAGCGTGCTCTGTGCGTTTCAGATACTGAGCGTGCTCTGTGTGTTTCAGGAACTGAGCGTGCTCTGTGTGTTTCAGATACTGAGCGTGCTCTGTGTGTTTCAGATACTGAGCGTGCTCTGTGTGTTTCAGATACTGAGCGTGCTCTGTGTGTTTCAGGAACTGAGCGTGCTCTGTGTGTTTCAGATACTGAGCGTGCTCTCCAGGTGATGGAGGCCTGCCAGGCGGGAGCAGCAGAAGGGGTCAAAGGTCGCGCAGAGAAACTGCTCAACATCTTCCAGAGTGACCTGTTCCAGGCTCTGCTAGGTAAAGTACTCCTTAAACCCACAAGGACTGTCCGGTCTATGGCTGGGTCTAGGGCTGGGTCTAGGGCTGGGTCTAGAGCTGGTCCTGATTCAAACCTAACAGCACATTAGTCCAGTATTTCCAGCTCAGGATCCTGGACTGGAACATCACCCACGGGGTCTAAGGTGTTCAGTTGGCTTTTATGACAGCGCCATGCTGAGCCATGCCACTTCCTCCTCACTGGCCAATTAAAGTGAAGAAGGGCGGGGCTTCTGACGAGGACAGAGGACAGCCTGGTGTGACTCGTCTTTTCCAGGTTTAAGTTTTCAGGTCTACAACATTTATTTATGTCAGGATAGGATTCATGTTCTTTGTTAAAACGGAGTGATCTGATTGGACGAGAGATAACAGCAGCACTCAGAGCAGTTTAACAGTTATTGATATAACAGCACGAATGACTTAACCTCACTTTAGTAGAGTTAGAAACACCCTGAAAATGTAGCCAGAGCCCGTGGCAGCTCCAAGAGCTCTGACTGTGGACAGGGGCCCTCAAGACCACAGACCAGCAGAACTCTAATAAAGAGAATGGACTCCGATAAACCCAGAGAACGGACCCCGATAAACCCAGAGAACGGACCCCGATAAACCCAGAGAACGGACTCTGATAAACCCAGAGAACGGACCCCGATAAACCCAGAGAACGGACCCCGATAAACCGAGAGAACGGACTCTGATAAACCCAGAGAACGGACCCTGATAAACCCAGAGAATGGACCCCGATAAACCCAGAGAACGGACCCTGATAAACCCAGAGAATGGACCCCGATAAACCTAGAGAACGGACCCTGATAAACCCAGAGAATGGACCCTGATAAACCTAGAGAACGGACCCTGATAAACCCAGAGAATGGACCCTGATAAACCTAGAGAACGGACCCCGATAAACCCAGAGAATGGACCCTGATAAACCCAGAGAACGGACCTCGATAAACCCAGAGAACGGACCCCGATAAACCCAGAGAACGGACCCCAATAAACCCAGAGAACGGACCCTGATAAACCAGAGAATGGACCCTGATAAACCCAGAGAACGGACCCTGATAAACCCAGAGAACGGACCCTGATAAACCCAGAGAATGGACCCTGATAAACCAGAGACGGACCCTGATAAACCCAGAGAACGGACCCTGATAAACCCAGAGAACGGACCCTGATAAACCCAGAGAATGGACTCTGATAAACCCAGAGACTCGACCCTGATAAACCAGAGAATGGACTCTGATAAACCCAGAGAACGGATCCCGATAAACCTAGAGAACGGACCCTGATAAACCCAGAGAACGGACCCCGATAAACCTAGAGAACGGATTCTGATAAACCCAGAGAACGGACCCTGGTAAACCCAGGAAACGGACCCCGATAAACCCAGAGAACGGACCCCAATAAACCCAGGGAACGGACCCTGATAAACCCAGGGAACGGACCTCGATAAACCCAGAGAATGGACCCTGATAAACCCAGAGACTTGACCCTGATAAACCCAGAGAACGGACCCTGATAAACCAGAGAATGGACCCTGATAAACCCAGAGAGTGGACCCTGATAAACCCAGAGAATGGACCCTGATAGACCCAGAGGATGGACCCTGACAAACCAGAGAATGGACCCTGATAAACCAGAGAACGGACCCTGATAAACCAGAGAACGGACCCATCACTGAGCTGAGCTTAATGATCCAGATCAAACTGGACTGCTCTTCATGAGGATTGTGGGTGTTGTAGTTTTATTTCCTGAAATCATGAATCACACATATTTTCCTTCAAAGGCATTACTACCAGACAGATTAGTGTCTCCATACCCGTCCATCCTGGTTTCCCCCTCAGGTCGCTCCTGGCCAGTCTACTTTCAACGGTTATGACATCATGGCGAGAAGTCAAACCCACTCTGGTGAAAGTGGACCATGCTGCAGAAGTTTCCTGTTGACGTATTTACAAATTAAAAGTCCTCAGCAGCTGTGATGAGTGTCATTAATGACTCTGAGGACGAGCCTCCGCTCTCGTTTAATCTGGTCTTAATGATGTCATCACTGTGACATCACTGAAGCATCACCGCGCTGTGATTGGACCAGATCTCTCCCAGCATGTAGGGATTAGTCCCAGAGTGTCTGTGTCATTAATGCCGTCACTGATCTGTTTGTCGGCTCTCTGCGCTGTGATTGGCTGGTCGCAGCAGGTGTGGTGTTGATTTCAGGTTGAAGGTGAGGACACGCCTCCACACAAAACACAACAAACGATTACAGTCTGAGTCTGAGCTGTGGGGTCAAAGGTCATTAAAGCTCCAACTGTGCAATCAGGAGAGAGAGAGAATCAGCTGATTACAGTATAAAGAAGCTCCTCTATTGATCACGAGACACAGAATCGCTAGACCAGTAGTCAATAATCAGGACACCCCACCTTCTCACTAACTTTTTACAGCACTCTCATTGAAATACTCAGAAACTCTAAATTTAAACCTTAAAGTATCAGGTATTAATGATGGACTGGGTTTTATTATCATGGTCAACAAGGTGAGCATATATGGTTCTATGCCTATTTATGGAAAAACTCAAAATCAGAACATGTATTCAAATGTAAAAATGGCCACTAACATAACAACTGTTAATAGAAGTTGATTAGCAGTAGTTACTCTCACAGTTGAAATAAAAATGAATGGGAACAAAATGCTTTGGCAGGTTGCTGATGAATTATTTGGCAAAAAATTTGAATGTTTTATAAGCTTTGATGACATCATCTTCAGAGGCAAAAATGGAATGTTTTATAGACTTTCATGACATCATCTTCAGAGGCAAAAATGGAATTTTTATAAGCTTTGATGACATCATATTCAGAGGCAAAATGGAATGTTTTCTAGACTTTGATGACATCATCTTCAGAGGCAAAAATGGCATGTTTTATAGACTTTGATGACATCATCTTCAGAGGCAAAAATGGCATGTTTTCTAGACTTTGATGACATCATCTTCAGAGGCAAAAATGGCATGTTTTCTAGACTTTGATGACATCATCTTCAGAGGCAAAAATGGAATGTTTTCTAGACTTTGATGACATCATCTTCAGAGGCAAAAATGGCATATTTTATAGACTTTGATGACATCATCTTCAGAGGCAAAAATGGAATGTTTTATAGACTTTGATGACATCATCTTCAGAGGCAAAAATGGCATGTTTTATAGACTTTGATGACATCATCTTCAGAGGCAAAAATGGAATGTTTTATAGACTTTGATGACATCATCTTCAGAGGCAAAAATGGAATGTTTTCTAGACTTTGATGACATCATCTTCAGAGGCAAAAATGGCATGTTTTCTAGACTTTGATGACATCATCTTCAGAGGCAAAAATGGCATGTTTTCTAGACTTTGATGACATCATCTTCAGAGGCAAAAATGGAATGTTTTATAGACTTTGATGACATCATCTTCAGAGGCAAAAATGGCATGTTTTCTAGACTTTGATGACATCATCTTCAGAGGCAAAAATGGCATGTTTTCTAGACTTTGATGACATCATCTTCAGAGGCAAAAATGGCATGTTTTCTAGACTTTGATGACATCATCTTCAGAGGCAAAAATGGAATGTTTTCTAGACTTTGATGACATCATCTTCAGAGGCAAAAATGGAATGTTTTCTAGACTTTGATGACATCATCTTCAGAGGCAAAAATGGAATGTTTTCTAGACTTTGATGACATCTTCAGAGGCAAAAATGGAATGTTTTCTAGACTTTGATGACATCATCTTCAGAGGTAAAAATGGAATTTTTATAAGCTTTGATGACATCATCTTCGGAGGCAAAATGGAAATTTTATAAGCTTTGATGACATCATCTTCAGAGGCAAAATGGAATGTTTTATAAGCTTTGATGACATCATCTTCAGAGGCAAAATGGAATGTTTCTAGACTTTGATGACATCATCTTCAGAGGCAAAAATGGCATGTTTTATAGACTTTCATGACATCATCTTCAGAGGCAAAAATGGAATTTTTATAAGCTTTGATGACATCATATTCAGAGGCAAAATGGAATTTTTCTAGACTTTGATGACATCATCTTCAGAGGCAAAAATGGCATGTTTTATAGACTTTGATGACATCATCTTCAGAGGCAAAAATGGAATGTTTTATAGACTTTGATGACATCATCTTCAGAGGCAAAAATGGCATGTTTTCTAGACTTTGATGACATCATCTTCAGAGGCAAAAATGGAATGTTTTATAGACTTTGATGACATCATCTTCAGAGGCAAAAATGGCATGTTTTCTAGACTTTGATGACATCTTCAGAGGCAAAAATGGAATGTTTTCTAGACTTTGATGACATCATCTTCAGAGGTAAAAATGGAATTTTTATAAGCTTTGATGACATCATCTTCGGAGGCAAAATGGAAATTTTATAAGCTTTGATGACATCATCTTCAGAGGCAAAATGGAATGTTTTATAAGCTTTGATGACATCATCTTCAGAGGCAAAATGGAATGTTTTATAAGCTTTGATGACATCATCTTCAGAGGCAACAATGGAATGTTTTATAGCCTTTCATGACATCATCTTCAGAGGCAAAAAATGCATGTTTTATACACTTTGATGACATCATCTTCAGAGGCAAAAATGGAATGTTTTCTAGACTTTCATGACATCATCTTCAGAGGCAAAAATGGCATGTTTTCTAGACTTTGATGACATCATCTTCAGAGGCAAAATGGAATGTTTTATAGCTTTGATGACATCATCTTCAGAGGCAAAATGGAATGTTTTATAGACTTTCATGACATCATCTTCAGAGGCAAAATGGCATGTTTTCTAGACTTTGATGACATCATCTTCAGAGGCAAAATGGAATGTTTTATAGCTTTGATGACATCATCTTCAGAGGCAAAAATGGAATGTTTTATAGACTTTGATGACATCATCTTCAGAGGCAAAAATGGAATGTTTTATAGACTTTCATGACATCATCTTCAGAGGCAAAAATGGCATGTTTTCTAGACTTTGATGACATCATCTTCAGAGGCAAAATGGAATGTTTTATAAGCTTTGATGACATCATCTTCAGAGGCAAAAATGGAATGTTTTATAGACTTTCATGACATCATCTTCAGAGGCAAAAATGGAATTTTTTTATAAGCTTTGATGACAGAATCTTCAGAGGCAAAATGGAATGTTTTATAAGCTTTGATGACATCATATTCAGAGGCAAAATGAAATGTTTTATGAGCTTTGATGACATCATCTTCAGAGGCAAAATGGAATGTTTTATAAGCTTTGATGACATCATCTTCAGAGGCAAAATGGAATGTTTTATAAGCTTTGATGACATCATCTTCAGAGGCAAAAATGGCATGTTTTATAGACTTTCATGACATCATCTTCAGAGGCAAAAATGAAATGTTTTATAAGCTTTGATGACATCATCTTCAGAGGCAAAAATGGAATGTTTTATAGACTTTCATGACATCATCTTCAGAGGCAAAAATGAAATGTTTTATAAGCTTTGATGACATCATCTTCAGAGGCAAAATGGAATGTTTTATAAGCTTTGATGACATCATCTTCAGAGGCAAAAATGGCATGTTTTATAGACTTTCATGACATCATCTTCAGAGGCAAAAATGGAATTTTTATAAGCTTTGATGACATCATCTTCAGAGGCAAAATGGAATGTTTTATAAGCTTTGATGACATCATCTTCAGAGGCAAAAATGGCATGTTTTATAGACTTTCATGACATCATATTCAGAGGCAAAATGGAATTTTTCTAGACTTTGATGACATCATCTTCAGAGGCAAAAATGGCATGTTTTCTAGACTTTGATGACATCATCTTCAGAGGCAAAAATGGAATGTTTTATAGACTTTGATGACATCATCTTCAGAGGCAAAAATGGCATGTTTTCTAGACTTTGATGACATCATCTTCAGAGGCAAAAATGGAATGTTTTATAGACTTTGATGACATCATCTTCAGAGGCAAAAATGGAATGTTTTCTAGACTTTGATGACATCTTCAGAGGCAAAAATGGAATGTTTTCTAGACTTTGATGACATCATCTTCAGAGGTAAAAATGGAATTTTTATAAGCTTTGATGACATCATCTTCGGAGGCAAAATGGAATTTTTATAAGCTTTGATGACATCATCTTCAGAGGCAAAAATGGAATGTTTTATAAGCTTTGATGACATCATCTTCAGAGGCAAAAATGGAATTTTTTTATAAGCTTTGATGACATCATCTTCAGAGGCAAAAATGGAATGTTTTATAGACTTTCATGACATCATCTTCAGAGGCAAAAATTGCATGTTTTATACACTTTGATGACATCATCTTCAGAGGCAAAAATGGAATGTTTTCTAGACTTTCATGACATCATCTTCAGAGGCAAAAATGGCATGTTTTCTAGACTTTGATGACATCATCTTCAGAGGCAAAATGGAATGTTTTATAAGCTTTGATGACATCATCTTCAGAGGCAAAAATGGAATGTTTTATAGACTTTCATGACATCATCTTCAGAGGCAAAAATGGCATGTTTTCTAGACTTTGATGACATCATCTTCAGAGGCAAAATGGAATGTTTTATAAGCTTTGATGACATCATCTTCAGAGGCAAAAATGGAATGTTTTATAGACTTTGATGACATCATCTTCAGAGGCAAAAATGGAATGTTTTATAGACTTTCATGACATCATCTTCAGAGGCAAAAATGGCATGTTTTCTAGACTTTGATGACATCATCTTCAGAGGCAAAATGGAATGTTTTATAAGCTTTGATGACATCATCTTCAGAGGCAAAAATGGAATGTTTTATAGACTTTCATGACATCATCTTCAGAGGCAAAAATGGAATTTTTTTATAAGCTTTGATGACATCATCTTCAGAGGCAAAAATGGAATGTTTTATAGACTTTCATGACATCATCTTCAGAGGCAAAAATGAAATGTTTTATGAGCTTTGATGACATCATCTTCAGAGGCAAAATGGAATGTTTTATAAGCTTTGATGACATCATCTTCAGAGGCAAAAATGAAATGTTTTATGAGCTTTGATGACATCATCTTCAGAGGCAAAATGGAATGTTTTATAAGCTTTGATGACATCATCTTCAGAGGCAAAAATGGAATTTTTATAAGCTTTGATGACATCATCTTTAGGGGCAAAAATGAAATGTTTTATAAGCTTTGATGACATCATCTTCAGAGGCAAAAATGGCATGTTTTTTTAAGATTTGATGACATCATCTTCAGAGGCAAAAATGGAATGTTTTCTAGACTTTGATGACATCATCATCAGAGGCAAAAATGGAATTTTTTATAAGCTTTGATGACATCAATCTGAGAGGCAAAATGGAATGTTTATAATCTTTAATGACATCATCTTCAGAGGCAAAAATGGAATGTTTTACAAGCTTTGATGACATCATCTTCGGGGGCAAAAATGGCATGTTTTATAAGCTTTGATGACATCATCTTCAGAGGCAAAAATGAAATGTTTTATAAGCTTTGATGACATCATCTTCAGAGGCAAAAATGGAATGTTTTAAAAGCTTTGATGACATCATCTTCAGAGGCAAAAATGGCACGTTTTATAAGATTTGATGACATCATCTTCAGAGGCAAAATGGAATGTTTATAATCTTTGATGATATCATCTTCAGAGGCAAAATGGAATGTTTATAATCTTTGATGACATCATCTTTCTAAAGCACTAAGACTAAAGGATGACACCATCAATTGTGCGTGAGGCTGGGGATGCTGGGGCCTCTTCCATCTGCTTTGCTGAATACCATAGCTGGTAACTTTTGTAAAAGTTGATGGACCTGGTGAGGAGTGAGGGAAACCCTTGATGAAACTGAATTGCACTGCGGGGTGATGGTCTCCAGCCTTATCCTCTTTCCAAACATTACCAGTGTATTTGTGCATCCTAGACACCATGCTGGAGTTTGCCTGCAGTCTTGGGTTCCTGATAGTGTCTTTGACTTTTTGTTTCCATGGTTCTGCAGACATCCAAGAGTTCTATGAGCTGACGGTCTGTGAGAACCAGACAACCAGCCGACCGCACACACCTGCACAGGTACGATCACATGCACACACCATCACTCTCCCTCTTTAATTCACATGGCAACACCCATCCCTGTTACCTAGCAACAGCTGCAGCAGCATTACCGGGGCAACAGCTGCATAACACCATGGCAACAGGAGCCCAACCCCCACCTCCCCCTCCTCCTCTCTCTCTCTACGTCTTCTTTTCGAGTGACTCAAGGAGGTGCATACCCCCCCTCTCCACCCCCCCTCAAAAAACCACACACCACTCTTCATCTGTCTTGCTCGCCCCCTCTCTCTCTCACTCTCTCTCGCTCGCTCGCAGCACTGACAGACGGAGGAAGAGCAGAAAAGAGCGAGCGGGCGAGCGGGGACAGACAGACAGACTAGGAGAGAGAGAGAGAGAGAGAGAGAGAGAGAGAGGAGGGGGGGGAGGGCGACCAAGAGAGAGAGTGAGAGAGAGAGAGGGAAAGAGAGAGATCGAGCATGACTGTGTGAGTGTGAGAGAAAATGTGTGTGTGTGAGTGTGAGTGTGTGTGAGTGTGTGTGTGTGGATATGGACTGCCTCTGCATTGTCACCACCAAGGTAAGAGCAGACCGCCGCACGCACCGCCACACGCACCGCCACGGCACACTAAAACACACAAATACACACAGAGACGCACACACTGAAGAGGTTAGACTACCGTCCTCCTAAACCATGAATGTCCTCCTAAACCATGAACGTCCTCCTAAACCATTAACGTCCTCCTAAACCATCAATGTCCTCCTAAACCATCAACATACTTGTGTGTTTTTGTGTTTGTCTGTGTTGGAGTCTCCCAGAGCCGGTTTAATGTTTGTGTTCTGAGCTTCCGTCATGTCTTCATTCATCCCTCTCTCTCCCTTCACGTGGGGGCTGGGGAGGGATAGGGGGGTAGCATGTATGTTAGCTTATGCTAACTCCTATAGGTAGTTAGGAGCAGGACCTGCATGTCGAGCTCACACATGGAAACCTGGACCTCCACATGGGTACTTCTGGATGAAAGAATCAATCATTTCATGCAGTGTATTGATTTATTGATTGGTCTGAATGACGGTGCAACAAGTGTGTCATGTTGTGTTAAAGTGCCCCGTCACTCCAGGTTAGTGCAACCGTCTAGTAGCAGACAGGAACCTACGGTGGCTGGGAGGTCTCACAAGGATGCGTATCAGAAATACTTTGCTTTAACAGGAACAGCATTGACTATAGTCCAAACAGCTGTAACACCCGTGCAAACAAGTGGAAGAGAAGTGCAAGGGACGGCAACCATTAAAACTTTCAGTGGACGAATACTTCACTGACAGGAAAAAGCAGAAAGATGATGACATGTTGTCTCAGGTTTTGACCCTGGTTTGGTCTAGAAGTGTCTCAGATTTTTAACCTTAGTTTGATCCTTTATTGTCTCAGGTTTTGACTTTGATTTGGTCTAGTGTTGTCTCAGGTTTTAACACTGATTTGGTCCAGTATTGTCTCAGGTTTTAACACTGATTTGGTCTAGTATTGTCTCAGGTTTTAACACTGATTTGGTCTAGTTTTGTCTCAGGTTCTGACCCTGGTTTGGTCTAGTGTTGTCTCAGGTTTTGACCCCCGTTTGTTCCAGTATTGTCTCAGGTTTTGACCCCTGTTTGGTCCAGTATTGTCCCAGTTTTGGACCCTGGTTTGGTCCAGTATTGTCTCAGGTTTTGACCCCCATTTGGTCCAGTATCGTCCCAGTTTTGGACCCTGGTTTGGTCAAGTATTGTGTCAAGTTTTGACCCTGGTTTGGCCCAGTATTGTCTCAGGTTTTGACCCCCGTTTGGTCAAGTATTGTCCCAGTTTTGGACCATGGTTTAGTCCAGTGTTGTCTCAGTTTTGGACCCTGGTTTGGTCAAGTATTGTCTCAGGTTTTGACCCTGGTTTGGCCCAGTTTTGTCTCAGGTTTTGACCCCTGTTTGTTCCAGTATTGTCTCAGGTTTTGACCCCCATTTGGTCCAGTATTGTCCCAGTTTTGGACCCTGGTTTAGTCAAGTATTGTCTCAGGTTTTGACCCTGGTTTGGCCCAGCATTGTCTCAGGTTTTGACCCCCGTTTGGTCAAGTATTGTCACAGTTTTGGACCCTGGTTTAGTCCAGTGTTGTCTCAGTTTTGGACCCTGGTTTGGTCAAGTTTTATCTCAGGTTTTGACCCCTGTTTGTTCCAGTATTGTCTCAGGTTTTGACCCCCATTTGGTCCAGTATTGTCCCAGTTTTGGACCCTGGTTTGGTCCAGTATTGTCTGAGGTTTTGACCCCCGTTTGGTCCAGTATTGTCTCTTGGTTTAACCCTGGTTTAGTCAAGTATTGTGTCAGGTTTTGACCCTGGTTTGGCCCAGCATTGTCTCAGGTTTTGACCCCCGTTTGTTCCAGTACTGTCTCAGGTTTTGACCCCTGTTTGGTCCAGTATTGTCCCAGTTTTGGACCTTGTTTTGGTCCAGTATTGTCTCAGGTTTTGACCCCCGTTTGGTCCAGTATCGTCCAAGTTTTGGAGCCTGGTTTGGTCTAGTATCATGTCAGATTTTGACCCTGGTTTGGCCCAGTATTTTCGCAGGATTTAACCCCCGTTTGGTCCAGTATTGTCTGAGGTTTTGACCCCGTTTGGTCCAGTATTGTCTGAGGTTTTGACCCCGTTTGGTCCAGTATTGTCTCAGGTTTTGACCCCTGTGTGGTCAAGTATTGTCCCAGTTTTGGACCCTGGTTTGGTCAAGTATTGGCTCAGGTTTTGGACCCTGGTTTAGTCCAGTTTTGTCACAGGTTTTGGACCCTGGTTTGGTCCAGTGTTATCTTGAGTTTTAACCCTGGGTTGGTCTAGTATTTCGTCAAGTTTTGACCCTGGTTTGGTCCAGTATTGTCTGAGGTTTTGACCCCCGTTTGGTCCAGTATTGTCTTTCGGTTTAACCCTGATTGGTCTAGTATTGTCTCAGGTCTTAACCCTTGTTTGGTCCAGTATTGTCTCAGGTTTTGGACCTTGGTTTGGTCCAGTGTTGTCTTGAGTTTTAACCTTGGGTTGGTCTAGTATTTTGTCAGGTTTTGACCCTGGTTTGGTCCAGTATTGTCTTTAGTTTTGACCCCCATTTGGTCCAGTATTGTCTCAGGTATTGACCCTGGTTTGGTCCAGAATTGTCTTTCAGTTTAACCCTAATTGGTCTAGTGTTGCCTTAGGTTTTGACCCTGGTTTGGTCCAGTATTGTCTCTAGGTTTAACCCTGATTGGTCCAGTATTGTCTCAGGTCTCAACCCTTGTTTGGTCCAGTATTGTCTCAGTTTTGGACCCTGGTTTTGTCAAGTATTGTCTCAGGTTTTGACCCCCTTTTGGTCCAGTAATGTCTGAGGTTTTGACCCCCGTTTGGTCCAGTATTGTCTCAGGTCTTAACCCTTGTTTGGTCCAGTATTTTCTCAGTTTTGGACCCTGGTTTGGTCAAGTATCGTGTTAGGTTTTGACCCCCTTTTGGTCCAGTATTGTCTCAGGTTTTGACCCCCATTTGGTCCAGTATTGTCCCAGTTTTGGACCCTGGTTTGGTCCAGTATTGTCTCTTGGTTTAACCCTGATTGGTCCAGTCTTGTCTCAGTTTTTAAACCTGGTTAATCTTTTATTTCATTTATGCATGTGTCTTTTCTGTGGTCTAGTCTTAAATGTTCTGTGTTAAAGCTCTCTCTGGTCCAGGTCCTGACTCGTGTCTTTTCTGTGGTCTAGTCTTAAATGTTCTGTGTTAAAGCTCTCTCTGGTCCAGGTCCTGACTCGTGTCTTTTCTGTGGTCTAGTCTTAAATGTTCTGTGTTAAAGCTCTCTCTGGTCCAGGTCTGACTCGTGTCTTTTCTGTGGTCTAGTCTTAAATGTTCTGTGTTAAAGCTCTCTGGTCCAGGTCTGACTCGTGTCTTTTCTGTGGTCTAGTCTTAAATGTTCTGTGTTAAAGCTCTCTCTGGTCCAGGTCTGACTCGTGTCTTTTCTGTGGTCTAGTCTTAAATGTTCTGTGTTAAAGCTCTCTCTGGTCCAGGTCTGACTCGTGTCTTTTCTGTGGTCTAGTCTTACATGTTCTGTTTTAAAGCTCTCTCTGGTCCAGGTCTGACTCGTGTCTTTTCTGTGGTCTAGTCTTACATGTTCTGTTTTAAAGCTCTCTCTGGTCCAGGTCTGACTCGTGTCTTTTCTGTGGTCTTGTCTTAAATGTTCTGTTTTAAAGCTCTCTCTGGTCCAGGTCTGGTCATGTCCTCACTATTTAAAAGTGTTCATTGAGACTGATAATTGCTTTTTTAGCACCATTTGATCCAGCACTTTCTTGTATTGTAGAACCTGTTTGGCCCAGTATTTATCTGCTCTGTAGCCCTGTTTTGGCCCCATATTCTCATGTTTTTTAGCACTGATGTGGTCCAACATCTCCTCACTACTTAGCACATTTTTGGTCCAATATTTTCTTGTTCTGCACTGTTTCAGGTCCAGTAGTCTTCTTTTATTAAGCTTGCATTGGTTCATGGAAGCACTGGTATTTAACTGCTCATTTAGCACAGGTTTGGTCCAATATTAACTAAATCATTGAGAACATTTCTGTCTAAATTGTTTTCATATTTGACACCATTACAGAGCAATACTTCAGATTATTTAACATGGTTTTGGTTGAATGGTTTTATTATTTTGCAGTGGGTTCAGTGTTCCTGCTTCTTGCCTCAGAATTTTGCTGTTATTAAGCACTAATTGTTATTTGTTATTAACTTCTTATTTATCCCTGGACTAGAGTGATAATTCCTAGTTATTTATCCCTGGACTAGAGTGATAATTCCTGGTTATTTAGCCCTGGACTAGAGTGATATTTCCTGGTTATTTAGCCCTGGACTAGAGTGATATTTCCTGGTTATTTATCCCTGGACTAGAGTGATAATTCCTGGTTATTTAGCCCTGGACTAGAGTGATATTTCCTGTTTTTTTTAGCCATGGAATAGAGTGATATTTCCTTCTTATACAGCCCAGGACTAGAGTGATATTTCCTGGTTATTTAGCCCTGGACTAGAGTGATAGTTCCTGGTTATTTAGCCTTAGACTAGAGTGATATTTCATGGTTATTTAGCCCTGGACTAGAGTGATATTTCCTGGTTATTTTGCCCTGGACTAGAGTGATATTTCCTTCTTATACAGCCCAGGACTAGAGTGATATTTCCTGGTTATTTAACCCTGGACTAGAGCGATATTTCCTGGTTATTTAGCCCTAGACTAGAGTGATTTTTCCTGGTTATTTATCCCTGGACTAGAATAATATTTCCTTGTTATTTTGCTCTGGACTAGAGTGATAGTTCCCGGTTATTTAGCCTTAGACTAGAGTGATATTTCCTGGTTATTTATCCCTGGACTAGAGTGATATTTCCTCGTTATTTAGCCCTGGACTAGAGTGATATTTCCTGTTTTTTTAGCCATGGACTAGAGTGATATTTCCTGGTTATTTAGCCCTGGACTAGAGTGATATTTCCTGGTTATTTAGCCCTGGACTAGAGTGATATTTCCTGGTTATTTAGCCCTGGACTAGAGTGATATTTCCTGGTTATTTCGTCCTAGACTAGAGTGATATTTTCTGCGTATTTAGCCCTGGACTAGAGTGATATTTCCTGGTTAATTAGCCCTGTACTAGAGTGATATTTCCTGGGTATTTTGCCCTGGACTAGAGTGATATTTCCTGGGTATTTAGCCCTGTACTAGAGTGATATTTCCTGGGCATTTAGCCCTGGACTAGAGTGATATTTCCTGGGTATTTAGCCCTGGACTACAGTGATATTTCCGGGTTATTTAGCCCTGGACTAGAGTGATATTTCATGGTTATTTATCCCTGGACTAGAATAATATTTCCTTGTTATTTTGCTCTGGACTAGAGTGATAGTTCCCAGTTATTTAGCCTTAGACTAGAGTGATATTTCCTGGTTATTTATCCCTGGACTAGAGTGATATTTCCTGGTTATTTAGCCCTGGACTAGAGTGATATTTCCTGTTTTTTTAGCCATGGACTAGAGTGATATTTCCTGGGTATTTAGCCCTGGACTAGAGTGATATTTCCTGTTTTTTTTAGCCATGGACTAGAGTGATATTTCCTGTTTATTTAGCCCTAGACTAGAGTGATATTTCCTGGTTATTTAGCCCTGGACTAGAGTGATATTTCCTGTTTTTTTTAGCCATGGACTAGAGTGATATTTCCTGGTTATTTAGCCCTGGACTAGAGTGATATTTCCTGGTTATTTTGCTCTGGACTAGAGTGATATTTCCAGGTTATTTTGCTCTAGACGAGAGTGATATTTCCATTTTGTTTTCCCCTGGACTAGAGTGATATTTCCTGGTTATTTAGCCATGGACTAGAGTGATATTTCCTGGTTATTTCGTCCTAGACTAGAGTGATATTTTCTGCGTATTTATCCCTGGACTAGAGTGATATTTCCAGGTTAGTTTGCTCTGGACTAGAGTGATATTTCCATCTTGTTTCCCCCTGGACTAGAGTGATATTTCCTGGTTATTTCGTCCTGGACTAGAGTGAAATTTCCTGTTTTTTTAGCCCTAGACTAGAGTGATATTTCCTGGTTATTTAGCCCTGGACTAGAGTGATATTTCCTGGTTATTTAGCCCTGGACTAGAGTGATATTTCCTGGTTATTTAGCCCTGGACTAGAGTGATATTTCCTGGTTATTTAGCCCTGGACTAGAGTGATATTTCCTGGTTATTTAGCCCTGGACTAGAGTGATATTTCCTGGTTATTTAGCCCTGGACTAGAGTGATATTTCCTGGTTATTTCGTCCTGGACTAGAGTGAAATTTCCTGTTTTTTTAGCCCTAGACTAGAGTGATATTTCCTGGTTATTTAGCCCTAGACTAGAGTGATATTTCCTGGTTATTAAGCCCTAGACTAGAGTGATATTTCTTGGTTATTTAGCCCTAGACTAGAATGATATTTCCTGGTTCTTTTGCTCTGGAGTAGAGTGATATTTCCTGGGTATTTAGCCCTGGACTAGAGTGATATTTCCTGTTTTTTAGCCCTGGACTAGAGTGATATTTTCTGGTTATTTAGCCCTGGACTAGAGGGATATTTCCTGGGTATTTAGCCCTGGACTAGAGACCTGTTTATTTGTTTTAGGGTGTTTCGTACAGCTCTCACATTATTTGTTGCTCATGTTTTCCTTGTTCTTCCTGTTTTACTTATGTATTTTTGTACATCAGTGGTTTCCTTCTTCTTAAGGCATCCCTAGTGGTTGTTCTGGCCATGTCCAATGTTTTTGCAATGACTCTGATATATTTTCCCTCTTCTCTCAGCTTTACAATCACTTGTTTTTCACCTATAGACGGCCCTCTGGTTTTCAAGTTGTTTACACCTTTAACTATAAATGCAGTCTGCACAGGCAAAACCCAAATCTGAACCTGATCGTAGACATTCAGCTCTATTTACTGTGTGATAATCAGTGTAATTGGACACACCTGAGCTACAGAACACCTGTCAGTCACAAGTTCCAACACTTTTCCTGAGAAATGGGCGGGTTCAAACACGGAGCGCTATCTTCTAAGTGGTGTATCAGATTCAGACGTAAACACTTGGAAAGAAAGCTGAAATGTTGATTTATTATCATGTTCATATTCAGATGTCAAACCCAAATGTTTTCAGCCCACAGCAAAAGTAAAGGAACTGGTCTCACAGTTTCCATACTTTCATAGGAGACTGTATCTTCAGTTCCTTTTGTCCAATATTCGACTTTTCCTACGGAGAAAGAGAGATGGATGTGTTGGATCAGAAATAGCTCCTACTATCTTTAGTTACATCAGTGCTGCTAATGGACTCTCTCTCTCTCTCCCTCTCCCTCTCTTTCTCTCTCCCTCTCTCTCTCTCTCTCTCTCTCACTCTCTCTCTCTCTCTCTCTCTCTCTCTCTCTCTCTCTCTCTCTCTCTCTCTCTCTCTCTCTCTCTCTCTCTCTCTCTCCCTCTCTCTCTCTCTCTCTCTCTCTCTCTCTCTCTCTCTCTCTCTCTCTCTCTCTCTCTCTCCCTCTCTCTCTCTCTCTCTCTCTCTCTCTCTGAAGTCTTGTTGTGTAGTCAGACCTTCATAGCACTTTCACTTTCTTCTGATGGCAGATAAATCACCAGTCCAGTCCAGATACGACAGTGACCAGCCTCATCTCCACGGCTCTGATCCAGAAGGAAATCTCCCGTTCAGATTCTCCAGTGACAAATCAGAAATTCCTTAAATCAGTACTTTTAATCCACTAATCCAGACCACCAGCTACCTGAAGACATGTGACCATTAAACATTTGATTTGGCACAAAAATGGGACTGAAGGAATGAAAGTTAAACTTTACAATACTGTGCTCAATTTTTAAAAATGGTGAAGGAACTTTAACTCCCATAATCCAGTGCAATTCCTTTAATGATGTGAAAATTAAAAGGATAAATATTTTTTAATAAAGCACTTTTTAAAAAACAGATAGCTGTTAGTTATTCAGAATTCAGAGCATAAATGGCCTTTGGTCTAGATTTATCTTTATTACAATGATTATATTGTTAATAACAATGCTAGAATATCTCATTGGTCTTGGTAAACTCCCAAGTTTCTTTGGTACTTAGCCATGATTTATTTATATATATATTTTTTGTATTTTATTTTATTGCACAAATTGAACAAAGAAAAGGGAAAAATATATATTTGAAGTCAGATTAAAAGCAAATGTGCAGGAGAAGCCAGAGAAACCCCAGTGGGCTTGTCGAGAGGCCCTCCTTAGTTAAAGACTGAACATTCAAATGGACATGAAAATAGTGTAAATTATTACAAAACAATTTTAAAAAGTGTTAAATTAAGGTATAAAAACCAAAGTCTTGACAGGACAAAACAAAAAATCAGAAGAGAGAGAGAGACTATGATGTCAAAGAATAATTAAGAGTTTGTTTTGCTTATTTAGTCCAACAAAAAAGTTTTCATTGTTTATAAAACAAGTTTAAGCCAAAATTTACAGAAATGTTTCCTTCTTATTTAGCCCTGGACTAAAGTGATATTTCCTGGTTATTAAGACCTGGACTAGAGTGATTTGTCCTGGTTATTAAGACCTGGACTAGAGTAATTTTTCCTGCTTATTTAGCCATGGACTAGAGTGATATTTCCTGGTTATTTAGCCCTGGACTAGAGTGATGTTTCCTGGTTATTTAGCCCTGGACTAGAGTGATATTTCCTGGTTATTTTGCCCTGGACTAGAGTGATTTTTCCTGGTTATTTAGTTCTGGACTAGAGTGATATTTCCTGCTTATTTAGCCCTGGACTAGAGTGATATTTCCTGCTTATTAAGCCCTGTACTAGAGTGATATTTTCTGGTTATTTAGCCCTGGACTAGAGTGATATTTCCTGGTTATTTAGCCCTGGACTAGAGTGATATTTTCTGGTTATTTAGCCCTTGACTAGAGTGATATTTCCTGTTTCTTTTGTCTTGGACTAGAGTGTTAATTCCTGGTTATTTTGCACTTGACTAGAGTGATTTGTCCTGGTTTTTTTGCACTGGACTAGAGTGATATTTTCTGGTTATTTAGCCCTTGACTAGAGTGATATTTTCTGTTTCTTTTGTCTTGGACTAGAGTAATATTTCCTGGTTATTTAGCCCTGGACTAGAGTGATATTTCCTGGTTATTTAGCTCTGGACTACAGTGATATTTCCTGGTTATTTTGCTCTGGACTAGAGTGATATTTCCTGGTTATTTAGCCCTGGACTAGAGTGATTTGTCCTGCTTATATAGCCCTGGACTAGAGTGATATTTCCTGGTTATGTAGCCCTGGACTAGAGTGATATTTTCTGGTTATTTCGCCCTGGACTGGAGTGATTTTTCCTGGTTATTTAGCCCAGGACTAGAGTGATATTTTCTGGTTATTTCGCCCTGGACTAGAGTGATGTTTCCTGATTATTTTACCTAGTTACATGTTTTACAGTTATATTTACAGGTTTTTACACCTGTTTTACAGTTATATTTCCAGGGTTTTACACCGGTTTTACAGTTATCTTTACAGGTTTTTTTTACACATGTTTTACATTTATATTTCCTGGTTTTTACACCTGTTTTACAGTTACATTTACAGATTTTTACACCTGTTTTACAGTTACATTTCCAGGGTTTTACACCTGTTTTACAGTTACATTTACAGATTTTTACACCTGTTTTACAGTTATATTTACAGGTTTTTATACCTGTTTTACAGTTATATTTCCAGGGTTTTACACCTGTTTTACAGTTACATTTCCAGGTTTTTACACCTGTTTTACAGTTATATTTACAGGTTTTTATACCTGTTTTACAGTTATATTTACAGGTTTTTATACCTGTTTTACAGTTAAATTTACAGGTTTTTATACCGGTTTTACAGTTACATTTACAGATTTTTACACCTGTTTTACAGTTATCTTTACAGGTTTTTTTTACACATGTTTTACATTTATATTTCCTGGTTTTTACACCTGTTTTACAGTTACATTTACAGATTTTTACACCTGTTTTACAGTTACATTTCCAGGGTTTTACACCTGTTTTACAGTTACATTTACAGATTTTTACACCTGTTTTACAGTTATATTTACAGGTTTTTATACCTGTTTTACAGTTATATTTACAGGTTTTTATACCTGTTTTACAGTTATATTTACAGGTTTTTATACCTGTTTTACAGTTACATTTACAGGTTTTTATACCAGTTTTACAGTTACATATAAAGATTTTTACACCTGTTTTACAGTTATCTTTACAGTTTTTTTTTACACATGTTTTACAGTTATATTTCCAGGTTTTTACACCTGTTTTACAGTTACATTTCCAGGGTTTTACACCTGTTTTACAGTTACATTTACAGATTTTTACACCTGTTTTACAGTTATATTTCCAGGGTTTTACACCTGTTTTACAGTTACATTTACAGATTTTTACACCTGTTTTACAGTTATATTTTCAGGGTTTTACACCTGTTATACAGTTACATTTACAGATTTTTACACCTGTTTTACAGTTACATTTCCAGATTTTTACACCTGTTTTACAGTTATATTTACAGGTTTTTATACCTGTTTTACAGTTATATTTCCAGGGTTTTACACCTGTTTTACAGTTACATTTCCAGGTTTTTACACCTGTTTTACAGTTATATTTCCAGGTTTTTACACCTGTTTTACAGTTACATTTACAGATTTTTACACCTGTTTTACAGTTACATTTACAGGTTTTTATACCTGTTTTACAGTTATATTTCCAGGGTTTTACACCTGTTTTACGGTTACATTTACAGATTTTTACACCTGTTTTACAGTTACATTTACAGGTTTTTACACCTGTTTTACAGTTATATTTCCTATTTTTTTTACACATGTTTTACAGTTATATATATATATATTTTAAACCTGTATTACAGTTATATTTCCAGTTTTTTTTACACCTGTTTTACAGATATATTCCTGGTTTTTACACCTGTTTTACAGTGATATTTCCAGGGTTTTACACCTGTTTTACAGTTACATTTACAGATTTTCACACCTGTTTTACAGTTATATTTTCAGGGTTTTACACCTGTTATACAGTTACATTTACAGATTTTTACACCTGTTTTACAGTTACATTTACAGGTTTTTATACCTGTTTTACAGTTATATTTCCAGGGTTTTACACCTGTTTTACGGTTACATTTCCAGATTTTTATACCTGTTTTACAGTTATATTTTCAGGGTTTTACACCTGTTATACAGTTACATTTCCAGATTTTTACACCTGTTTGACAGTTACATTTCCAGATTTTTACACCTGTTTTACAGTTATATTTACAGGTTTTTATACCTGTTTTACAGTTATATTTCCAGGGTTTTACACCTGTTTTACAGTTACATTTCCAGGTTTTTACACCTGTTTTACAGTTATATTTACAGGTTTTTATACCTGTTTTACAGTTATATTTACAGGTTTTTATACCGGTTTTACAGTTACATTTACAGATTTTTACACCTGTTTTACAGTTATCTTTACAGGTTTTTTTTACACATGTTTTACAGTTATATTTCCAGATTTTTACACCTGTTTTACAGTTATATTTACAGGTTTTTATACCTGTTTTACAGTTACATTTACAGGTTTTTATACCAGTTTTACAGTTACATATAAAGATTTTTACACCTGTTTTACAGTTATCTTTACAGTTTTTTTTTACACATGTTTTACAGTTATATTTCCAGGTTTTTACACCTGTTTTACAGTTACATTTACAGGGTTTTACACCTGTTTTACAGTTACATTTACAGATTTTTACACCTGTTTTACAGTTATATTTCCAGGGTTTTACACCTGTTTTACAGTTACATTTACAGATTTTTACACCTGTTTTACAGTTATATTTCCAGGGTTTTACACCTGTTTTACAGTTATATTTCCTATTTTTTTTACACATGTTTTACAGTTATATATATATATATTTTAAACCTGTATTACAGTTATATTTCCAGTTTTTTTTACACCTGTTTTACAGATATATTCCTGGTTTTTACACCTGTTTTACAGTGATATTTCCAGGGTTTTACACCTGTTTTACAGTTACATTTACAGATTTTCACACCTGTTTTACAGTTATATTTAAAGATTTTTACACCTGTTTTACAGTTACATTTACAGATTTTTACACCTGTTTTACATTTATATTTCCAGGTTTTTACACCTGTTTTACAGTTATATTTCCACGTTTTTACACCTGTTTTACATTTATATTTACAGGTTTTTGCATCTGTTTTACAGTTATATTTCCTATTTTTTTACACCTGTTTTACAGTTATATTTCCTATTTTTTTACACCTGTATTACAGTTATATTTCCAGGTTTTTACACATGTTTTACAGTTATATTTTTGTTTTTTTACACCTGTTTTACAGTTATATTTCCAGGTTTTTACACATGTTTTACAGTTATATTTTTATTTTTTTACACCTGTATTACAGTTATATTTCCAGGTTTTTACACCTGTATTACAGTTATATTTCCAGGTTTTAACAAATGTTTTACAGTTACATTTACAGGTTTTTATACCTGTTTTACAGTTATATTTCCAGGGTTTTACACCTGTTTTACGGTTACATTTCCAGATTTTTACACCTGTTTTACAGTTATATTTTCAGGGTTTTACACCTGTTATACAGTTACATTTACAGATTTTTACACCTGTTTTACAGTTACATTTACAGGTTTTTATACCTGTTTTACAGTTATATTTCCAGGGTTTTACACCTGTTTTACGGTTACATTTCCAGATTTTTACACCTGTTTTACAGTTATATTTTCAGGGTTTTACACCTGTTATACAGTTACATTTACAGATTTTTACACCTGTTTTACAGTTACATTTCCAGATTTTTACACCTGTTTTACAGTTATATTTACAGATTTTTACACCTGTTTTACAGTTATATTTACAGGTTTTTATACCTGTTTTACAGTTATATTTACAGGTTTTTATACCAGTTTTACAGTTATATTTACAGGGTTTTACACCTGTTTTACAGTTATATTTACAGGTTTTTATACCTGTTTTACAGTTACATTTACAGATTTTTACACCTGTTTTACAGTTATATTTACAGGTTTTTATACCTGTTTTACGGTTACATTTCCAGATTTTTACACCTGTATTACAGTTATTTTTCCAGGTTTTTACACCTGTTTTACAGTTACATTTCCAGGTTTTTACACCTGTTTTACAGTTACATTTACAGATTTTTACACCTGTTTTACAGTTATCTTTACAGGTTTTTTTTACACATGTTTTACAGTTATATTTCCAGATTTTTACACCTGTTTTACAGTTATATTTACAGGTTTTTATACCTGTTTTACAGTTACATTTACAGGTTTTTATACACCTGTTTTACAGTTATATTTCCTTTTTACACCTGTTTTACAGTTATCTTTACAGTTTTTTTTTACACATGTTTTACAGTTATATTTCCAGGTTTTTACACCTGTTTTACAGTTACATTTCCAGGGTTTTACACCTGTTTTACAGTTACATTTACAGATTTTTACACCTGTTTTACAGTTATATTTCCAGGGTTTTACACCTGTTTTACAGTTACATTTACAGATTTTTACACCTGTTTTACAGTTATATTTCCAGGGTTTTACACCTGTTTTACAGTTACATTTACAGATTTTTACACCTGTTTTACAGTTACATTTACAGGTTTTTATACCTGTTTTACAGTTATATTTCCAGGGTTTTACACCTGTTTTACGGTTACATTTCCAGATTTTTACACCTGTTTTACATTTATATTTACAGGTTTTTGCATCTGTCTTACAGTTATATTTACAGGATTTTACACCTGTTTTACATTTATATTTACAGGTTTTTGCATCTGTTTTACAGATATATATCCTATTTTTTTACACTTGTTTTACAGTTATATTTCCAGGTTTTTACACATGTTTTACAGTTATATTTTTATTTTTTTACACCTGTATTACAGTTATATTTCCAGGTTATTACACCTGTATTACAGTTATATTTCCAGGTTTTTACACATGTTTTACAGTTATATTCTTATTTTTTTACACCTGTTTTACAGTTATATTTCCAGGTTTTTACACGTTTTACAGTTATATTTTTATTTTTTTACACCTGTATTACAGTTATATTTCCAGGTTTTTACACCGGTTTTACAGTTACATTTACAGATTTTTACACCTGTTTTACAGTTATCTTTACAGGTTTTTTTTACACATGTTTTACAGTTATATTTCCAGATTTTTACACCTGTTTTACAGTTATATTTACAGGTTTTTATACCTGTTTTACAGTTACATTTACAGGTTTTTATACCAGTTTTACAGTTACATATAAAGATTTTTACACCTGTTTTACAGTTATCTTTACAGGTTTTTTTTACACATGTTTTACATTTATATTTCCAGATTTTTACACCTGTTTTACAGTTATATTTACAGGTTTTTATACCTGTTTTACAGTTACATTTACAGGTTTTTATACCAGTTTTACAGTAACATATAAAGATTTTTACACCTGTTTTACAGTTATCTTTACAGTTTTTTTTTACACATGTTTTACAGTTATATTTCCAGGTTTTTACACCTGTTTTACAGTTACATTTCCAGGGTTTTACACCTGTTTTACAGTTACATTTACAGATTTTTACACCTGTTTTACAGTTATATTTCCAGGGTTTTACACCTGTTTTACAGTTACATTTACAGATTTTTACACCTGTTTTACAGTTATATTTCCAGGGTTTTACACCTGTTTTACAGTTACATTTACAGATTTTTACACCTGTTTTACAGTTACATTTACAGGTTTTTATACCTGTTTTACAGTTATATTTCCAGGGTTTTACACCTGTTTTACGGTTACATTTCCAGATTTTTACACCTGTTTTACAGTTATATTTTCAGGGTTTTACACCTGTTATACAGTTACATTTACAGATTTTTACACCTGTTTTACAGTTACATTTTCAGGTTTTTACACCTGTTTTACAGTTATATTTCCAGGGTTTTACACCTGTTTTACGGTTACATTTACAGATTTTTACACCTATTTAACAGTTATATTTACAGGTTTTTATACCTGTTTTACAGTTCACCTGAATTACAGTTATATTTCCAGGTTTTTACACCTGTTTTACATTTATATTTACAGGTTTTTACACCTGTTTTACATTTATATTTCCTATTTTTTTACACCTGTTTTACAGTTATATATTTATTTTTTTACACCTGTATTACAGTTATTTTTCCAGGTTTTTACACCTGTTTTACAGTTACATTTACAGGTTTTTACACCTGTTTTACAGTTATACTTACAGGTTTTTATACCTGTTTTACAGTTATATTTACAGGTTTTTATACCTGTTTTACAGTTACATTTCCAGGTTTTTTACACCTGTTTTACAGTTATATTTCCTATTTTTTTTACACATGTTTTACAGTTATATATATATATTTTACACCTGTTTTACAGTTATATTTCCAGTTTTTATACCTGTTTTACACTTATATTTCCAGGGTTTTACACCTGTTTTACAGTTACATTTACAGATTTTTACACCTGTTTTACATTTATATTTCCAGGTTTTTACACCTGTTTTACAGTTATATTTCCAGATTTTTACACCTGTTTTACATTTATATTTACAGGTTTTTGCATCTGTCTTACAGTTATATTTACAGGATTTTACACCTGTTTTACATTTATATTTACAGGTTTTTGCATCTGTCTTACAGTTATATTTCCAGGTTTTTACACATGTTTTACAGTTATATTTTTATTTTTTTACAACTGTTTTACAGTTATATTTCCAGGTTTTTACACATGTTCTACAGTTATATTTTTATTTTTTTTACACCTGTATTACAGTTATATTTCCAGGGTTTTACACCTGTATTACAGTTATATTTCCAGGTTTTTACACATGTTTTACAGTTATATTTTTATTTTTTTACACCTGTTTTACAGTTATATTTCCAGGTTTTTACACATGTTTTACAGTTATATTTTTATTTTTTTACACCTGTATTACAGTTATATTTCCAGGTTTTACACCTGTTTTACAGTTCACCTGAATTACAGTTATATTTTGTTTTACATTTATATTTACAGGTTTTTACACCTGTTTTACATTTATATTTCCTATTTTTTTACACCTGTTTTACAGTTATATATTTATTTTTTTACACCTGTATTACAGTTATTTTTCCAGGTTTTTACACCTGTTTTACAGTTACATTTACAGGTTTTTACACCTGTTTTACAGTTACATTTACAGGTTTTTATACCTGTTTTACAGTTATACTTACAGGTTTTTATACCTGTATTACAGTTATATTTACAGGTTTTTACACCTGTTTTACAGTTATATTTCCAGGGTTTTACACCTGTTTTACGGTTACATTTACAGATTTTTACACCTATTTAACAGTTATATTTACAGGTTTTTATACCTGTTTTACAGTTCACCTGAATTACAGTTATATTTCCAGGTTTTTACACCTGTCTTACAGTTATATTTACAGGATTTTACACCTGTTTTACATTTATATTTCCTATTTTTTTACACCTGTTTTACAGTTATATATTTATTTTTTTACACCTCTATTACAGTTATTTTTCCAGGTTTTTACACCTGTTTTACAGTTACATTTACAGGTTTTTACACCTGTTTTACAGTTATACTTACAGGTTTTTATACCTGTTTTACAGTTATATTTACAGGTTTTTATACCTGTTTTACAGTTACATTTCCAGGTTTTTTACACCTGTTTTACAGTTATATTTCCTATTTTTTTTACACATGTTTTACAGTTATATATATATATATTTTAAACCTGTATTACAGTTATATTTCCAGTTTTTTTTACACCTGTTTTACAGATATATTCCTGGTTTTTACACCTGTTTTACAGTTACATTTACAGGTTTTTACACCTGTTTTACAGTTACATTTACAGGTTTTTATACCTGTTTTACAGTTATATTTACAGATTTTTACACCTGTTTTACATTTATATTTACAGGTTTTTGCATCTGTTTTACAGTTATATTTACAGGTTTTTATACCTGTTTTACAGTTATATTTCCAGGTTTTTACACCTGTATTACAGTTATATTTCCAGGTTTTTACACATGTTTTACAGTTATATTTTTGTTTTTTTACACCTGTTTTACAGTTATATTTCCAGGTTTTTACACATGTTTTACAGTTATATTTTTATTTTTTTACACCTGTATTACAGTTATATTTCCAGGTTTTTACACCTGTATTACAGTTATATTTCCAGGTTTTAACACATGTTTTACAGTTATATTTTTATTTTTTTACACCTGTTTTACAGTTATATTTCCAGGTTTTTACACATGTTTTACAGTTATATTTTTATTTTTTTACACCTGTATTACAGTTATATTTCCAGGTTATTACACCTGTTTTACAGTTCACCTGAATTACAGTTATATTTCCAGGTTTTTACACCTGTTTTACATTTATATTTACAGGTTTTTACACCTGTTTTACATTTATATTTCCTATTTTTTTACACCTGTTTTACAGTTATATATTTTTTTTTTTACACCTGTATTACAGTTATTTTTCCAGGTTTTTACACCTGTTTTACAGTTACATTTACAGGTTTTTACACCTGTTTTACAGTTACATTTACAGGTTTTTATACCTGTTTTACAGTTATACTTACAGGTTTTTATACCTGTATTACAGTTATATTTACAGGTTTTTACACCTGTTTTACAGTTATATTTCCAGGGTTTTACACCTGTTTTACGGTTACATTTACAGATTTTTACACCTATTTAACAGTTATATTTACAGGTTTTTATACCTGTTTTACAGTTCACCTGAATTACAGTTATATTTCCAGGTTTTTACACCTGTTTTACATTTATATTTACAGGTTTTTACACCTGTTTTACATTTATATTTCCTATTTTTTTACACCTGTTTTACAGTTATATATTTATTTTTTTACACCTGTATTACAGTTATTTTTCCAGGTTTTTACACCTGTTTTACAGTTACATTTACAGGTTTTTACACCTGTTTTACAGTTATACTTACAGGTTTTTATACCTGTTTTACAGTTATATTTACAGGTTTTTATACCTGTTTTACAGTTACATTTACAGGTTTTTACACCTGTTTTACATTTATATTTCCAGGGTTTTACACCTGTTTTACAGTTATATTTCCTATTTTTTTTACACATGTTTTACAGTTATATATGTATTTTTTTACACCTGTATTACAGTTATTTTTCCAGGTTTTTACACCTGTTTTACAGTTACATTTACAGGTTTTTACACCTGTTTTACAGTTACATTTACAGGTTTTTATACCTGTTTTACAGTTATATTTACAGGTTTTTATACCTGTTTTACATTTATATTTCCAGGTTTTTACACCTGTTTTACATTTATATTTACAGGTTTTTGCATCTGTCTTACAGTTATATTTACAGGATTTTACACCTGTTTTACATTTATATTTACAGGTTTTTGCATCTGTTTTACAGATATATATCCTATTTTTTTACACTTGTTTTACAGTTATATTTCCAGGTTTTTACACATGTTTTACAGTTATATTTTTATTTTTTTACACCTGTATTACAGTTATATTTCCAGGTTATTACACCTGTATTACAGTTATATTTCCAGGTTTTTACACATGTTTTACAGTTATATTCTTATTTTTTTACACCTGTTTTACAGTTATATTTCCAGGTTTTTACACGTTTTACAGTTATATTTTTATTTTTTTACACCTGTATTACAGTTATATTTCCAGGTTTTTACACCTGTTTTACAGTTACATTTCCAGGTTTTTTACACCTGTTTTACAGTTATATTTCCTATTTTTTTTACACATGTTTTACAGTTATATTTCCAGGGTTTTACACCTGTTTTACAGTTACATTTCCAGGGTTTAACACCTGTTTTACAGTTACATTTACAGATTTTTACACCTGTTTTACAGTTATATTTCCAGGGTTTTACACCTGTTTTACAGTTACATTTACAGATTTTTACACCTGTTTTACAGTTATATTTCCAGGGTTTTACACCTGTTTTACAGTTACATTTACAGATTTTTACACCTGTTTTACAGTTACATTTACAGGTTTTTATACCTGTTTTACAGTTACATTTACAGGTTTTTATACCTGTTTTACAGTTCACCTGAATTACAGTTATATTTCCAGGTTTTTACACCTGTTTTACATTTATATTTACAGGTTTTTACACCTGTTTTACAGTTATATTTCCTATTTTTTTTACACATGTTTTACAGTTATATATGTATTTTTTTACACCTGTATTACAGTTATTTTTCCAGGTTTTTACACCTGTTTTACAGTTACATTTACAGGTTTTTACACCTGTTTTACAGTTACATTTACAGGTTTTTATACCTGTTTTACAGTTATATTTCCAGGTTTTTACACCTGTTTTACATTTATATTTACAGGTTTTTACACCTGAATTACAGTTATATTTCCAGGGTTTTACACCTGTTTTACAGTTATATTTCCTATTTTTTTTTTACACATGTTTTACAGTTATATATGTATTTTTTTACACCTGTATTACAGTTATTTTTCCAGGTTTTTACACCTGTTTTACAGTTACATTTACAGGTTTTTACACCTGTTTTACAGTTACATTTACAGGTTTTTATACCTGTTTTACAGTTATATTTACAGGTTTTTATACCTGTTTTACAGTTATATTTCCAGGGTTTTACACCTGTTTTACAGTTACATTTACAGATTTTTACACCTGTTTTACATTTATATTTCCAGGTTTTTACACCTGTTTTACATTTATATTTACAGGTTTTTGCATCTGTCTTACAGTTATATTTACAGGATTTTACACCTGTTTTACATTTATATTTACAGGTTTTTGCATCTGTTTTACAGATATATATCCTATTTTTTTACACTTGTTTTACAGTTATATTTCCAGGTTTTTACACATGTTTTACAGTTATATTTTTATTTTTTTACACCTGTATTACAGTTATATTTCCAGGTTTTTACACATGTTTTACAGTTATATTCTTATTTTTTTACACCTGTTTTACAGTTATATTTACAGGTTTTTATACCTGTTTTACAGTTATATTTACAGGTTTTTATACCTGTTTTACAGTTATATTTCCAGGGTTTTACACCTGTTTTACAGTTACATTTACAGATTTTTACACCTGTTTTACATTTATATTTCCAGGTTTTTACACCTGTTTTACATTTATATTTACAGGTTTTTGCATCTGTCTTACAGTTATATTTACAGGATTTTACACCTGTTTTACATTTATATTTACAGGTTTTTGCATCTGTTTTACAGTTATATTTCCTATTTTTTTACACTTGTTTTACAGTTATATTTCCAGGTTTTTACACATGTTTTACAGTTATATTTTTATTTTTTTACACCTGTATTACAGTTATATTTCCAGGTTATTACACCTGTATTACAGTTATATTTCCAGGTTTTTACGCATGTTTTACAGTTATATTCTTATTTTTTTACACCTGTTTTACATTTATATTTCCAGGTTTTTACACCTGTTTTACATTTATATTTACAGGTTTTTGCATCTGTCTTACAGTTATATTTACAGGATTTTACACCTGTTTTACATTTACATTTACAGGTTTTTATACCTGTTTTACAGTTATATTTCCAGGGTTTTACACCTGTTTTACGGTTACATTTCCAGATTTTTACACCTGTTTTACAGTTATATTTTCAGGGTTTTACACCTGTTATACAGTTACATTTACAGATTTTTACACCTGTTTTACAGTTACATTTTCAGGTTTTTACACCTGTTTTACAGTTATATTTCCAGGGTTTTACACCTGTTTTACAGTTACATTTACAGATTTTTACACCTGTTTTACATTTATATTTCCAGGTTTTTACACCTGTTTTACAGTTATATTTCCAGATTTTTACACCTGTTTTACATTTATATTTACAGGTTTTTACACCTGTTTTACATTTATATTTCCTATTTTTTTACACCTGTTTTACAGTTATATATTTATTTTTTTACACCTGTATTACAGTTATTTTTCCAGGTTTTTACACCTGTTTTACAGTTACATTTACAGGTTTTTACACCTGTTTTACAGTTACATTTACAGGTTTTTATACCTGTTTTACAGTTATATTTCCAGGGTTTTACACCTGTTTTACAGTTACATTTACAGATTTTTACACCTGTTTTACATTTATATTTCCAGGTTTTTACACCTGTTTTACATTTATATTTACAGGTTTTTGCATCTGTCTTACAGTTATATTTACAGGATTTTACACCTGTTTTACATTTATATTTACAGGTTTTTGCATCTGTTTTACAGATATATATCCTATTTTTTTACACTTGTTTTACAGTTATATTTTTATTTTTTTACACCTGTATTACAGTTATATTTCCAGGTTATTACACCTGTATTACAGTTATATTCTTATTTTTTTACACCTGTTTTACAGTTATATTTCCAGGTTTTTACACGTTTTACAGTTATATTTTTATTTTTTTACACCTGTATTACAGTTATATTTCCAGGTTTTTACACCTGTTTTACAGTTACATTTCCAGGTTTTTTACACCTGTTTTACAGTTATATTTCCTATTTTTTTTTACACATGTTTTACAGTTTTATATATATTTTTTAAACCTGTATTACAGTTATATTTACAGGTTTTTTACACCTGTTTTACAGATATATTCCTGGTTTTTACACCTGTTTTACAGTTATATTTCCAGGGTTTCACACCTGTTTTACAGTTATATTTACAGATTTTTACACCTGTTTTACAGTTATATTTCCAGGTTTTTACACCTGTTTTACAGTTACATTTACAGATTTTTACACCTGTTTTACATTTATATTTCCAGGTTTTTACACCTGTTTTACAGTTATATTTCCACGTTTTTACACCTGTTTTACATTTATATTTACAGGTTTTTGCATCTGTTTTACAGTTATATTTCCTATTTTTTTACACCTGTTTTACAGTTATATTTCCTATTTTTTTACACCTGTATTACAGTTATATTTCCAGGTTTTTACACATGTTTTACAGTTATATTTTTGTTTTTTTACACCTGTTTTACAGTTATATTTCCAGGTTTTTACACATGTTTTACAGTTATATTTTTATTTTTTTACACCTGTATTACAGTTATATTTCCAGGTTTTTACACCTGTATTACAGTTATATTTCCAGGTTTTAACACATGTTTTACAGTTATATTTTTATTTTTTTACACCTGTTTTACAGTTATATTTCCAGGTTTTTACACATGTTTTACAGTTATATTTTTATTTTTTTACACCTGTATTACAGTTATATTTCCAGGTTTTTACACCTGTATTACAGTTATATTTCCAGGTTTTAACACATGTTTTACAGTTATATTTTTATTTTTTTACACCTGTTTTACAGTTATATTTCCAGGTTTTTACACATGTTTTACAGTTATATTTTTATTTTTTTACACCTGTTTTACAGTTATATTTCCAGGTTTTTACACCTGTTTTACAGTTACATTTCCAGGTTTTTTACACCTGTTTTACAGTTATATTTCCTATTTTTTTTTACACATGTTTTACAGTTTTATATATATTTTTTAAACCTGTATTACAGTTATATTTACAGGTTTTTTACACCTGTTTTACAGTTATATTTCCAGGGTTTCACAACTGTTTTACAGTTATATTTACAGATTTTTACACCTGTTTTACAGTTATATTTCCAGGTTTTTACACCTGTTTTACATTTATATTGACAGGTTTTTGCATCTGTTTTACAGTTATATTTCCTATTTTTTTTACACATGTTTTACAGTTATATATTTATTTTTTTACACCTGTATTACAGTTATTTTTCCAGGTTTTTACATCTGTTTTACAGTTACATTTACAGGTTTTTACACCTGTTTTACAGTTACATTTACAGATTTTTACACCTGTTTTACAGTTATATTTACAGGTTTTTATACCTGTTTTACAGTTATATTTAAAGTTTTTTCATACCAGTTTTACAGTTATATTCCTGGTTTTTACACCTGTTTTACAGTTATATTTCCAGGGTTTCACACCTGTTTTACAGTTATATTTACAGGTTTTTTACACCTGTTTTACAGATATATTCCTGGTTTTTACACCTGTATTACAGTTATATTTCCAGGTTATTACACCTGTATTACAGTTATATTCTTATTTTTTTACACCTGTTTTACAGTTATATTTCCAGGTTTTTACACGTTTTACAGTTATATTTGTTTTTACACCTGTTTTACAGTTATATTTATTTTACACCTGTTTTACAGTTATATTTACAGGTTTTTACACCTGTTTTACAGTTATATTTCCAGGTTTTACACCTGTTTTACAGTTATATTTTTATTTTTTACACCTGTTTTACAGTTATATTTACAGGTTTTTTACATCTGTTTTACAGTTATATTTCCTATTTTTTTACACCTGTATTACAGTTATATTTCCAGGGTTTTACACCTGTATTACAGTTATATTTCCAGGTTTTTACACATGTTTTACAGTTATATTTTTATTTTTTTACACCTGTTTTACAGTTATATTTCCAGGTTTTTACACATGTTTTACAGTTATATTTTTATTTTTTTACACCTGTTTTACAGTTATATTTCCAGGTTTTTACACATGTTTTACAGTTACATTTACAGGTTTTTACATGTTTTACAGTTATATTTTATTTTTACACCTGTTTTACAGTTATATTTCCAGGTTTTTACACATGTTTTACAGTTATATTTTTTGTTTTTACACCTGTATTACAGTTATATTTCCAGGTTTTTTACACCTGTTTTACAGTTATATTTCCAGGTTTTTTTTTACACCTGTTTTACAGTTATATTTTATTTTTACACCTGTTTTACAGTTATATTTTTCCAGGTTTTTACATCTGTTTTACAGTTATATATATTTATTTTTACACCTGTTTTACAGTTATATTTCCAGATTTTTACACCTGTTTTACAGTTATATTTACAGGTTTTTATGCACCTGTTTTACAGTTATATTTCCTAAAGTTTTTTTTACCTGTTTTACAGTTATATTTACAGGGTTTTGCACTCTGTTTACAGTTATATTTACAGGTTTTTTACACCTGTTTTACATTTATATTTACAGTTTTTACACCTGTTTTACATGCTGAAAGTTATATTTCCTATTTTGCTTTACCTGTTTTACATTTATATTTACAGGTTTTTATACCTGTTTTACACCTGTATTACAGTTATATTTCCAGGTTTTACACCTGTTTTACAGTTACTATTTACAGATTTTACACCTGTTTTACATTTATATTTCCAGGTTTTTACACCTGTTTTACAGTTATATTTCTATTTTTACACCTGTTTTACAGTTTATTTATTTTACACATTTTTGCATCTGTCTTACAGTTATTGTTCAGGATTTTTACACCTGTTTTACAGTTATATTTCCAGGTTTTGCATCTGTTCTTACAGTTATATTATATAGGTAATTTTATTAGAAGTCCTGTATGAGGGACATTATATTTACAGGTTTTTTTTACATATGAGGGACAGTTATATTTCACTAGACAGTTTTACACCTGTTTTACAGTGATATTTCAGGTTTTTACACCTGTTTTACAGTTATATTTTCATTTTTTAGACAGGCCTCACCTGTATTACAGTTATATTTCCAGTCCTCAATATGAGGGACAGTTTTCATTACAGTTTTCAACCTGTTTTACATTTATATTTTCAAGGTTTTACACCTGTTTTACAGTCCTCCTATATTTGAGGTTTTACACCTGTTTACATTTATATTTCCAGGTTTTTACATGTTTTACAGTTATATAGTCCTTATTTTTTTACACCTGTATTACAGTTATTTTCATTAGTCAGGTTTTTACACCTGTTTTACATTTTATATTAGTCAGGTTTTTACAATATGTTTTACATTTATATTTAGTTGTCATTTTATACCTGTTTTACAGTTATATTTACAGGTTTTTATACCTTTTCTACAGTTATATTTACAGGTTTTTACACCTGTTTTACAGTTATATTTCCAGGTTTTTACACCTGTTTTACAGTTATGCCATTTGCCAGGCAACACATGTTTTACAGTTATATTTTTATTTTTACACCTGTTTTACAGTTATATTTCCAGGTTTTTTATATCTGTTTTATTTTTACACCTGTCTTACAGTTATATTTCCAGTGTTTTACACCTGTTTTACAGTTATATTTACAGGTTTTTCACACCATCTGTTTTACAGTTATATTCCTATTTTTTTACATCTTGTTTTACAGTTATATTTCCAGGTTTTACACATGTTTTACAGTTATATTTTTTAGGTTTTTTACACCTGTTTTACAGTTATATTTCCAGGTTTTACACCTGTTTTACAGTTATATTTCCAGGTTTTAAACATGTTTTACAGTTATATTCTTATTATTTTTTACACCTGTTTTACAGTTATATTTCCAGGTTTTAACGTTTTTACAGTTATAGCAAACTGATTTAAACTCAGACTGATTTAAACTCAGACTGATTTAAACTCAAACTGATTAAACCTCAAATTGATTTCAGCTCAAACTGATTTAAACTTAAACTGATTCAACCTCAAACTGATTTAAACTCAAACTGATTTAAACTCGAACTGATTGAACCTCAAACTGATTTAAACTCAAACTGATAAACCTCAAACTGATTTAAACTCAAACTAATTAAACATGAAACTGATTTAAACTCAAACTAATTAAACATGAAACTGATTTAAACTCAAACTAATTAAACATGAAACTGATTTAAACTCAAACTGATTTAAACTCGAACTGATTAAACCTCAAACTGATTTAAACTCAAACTGATAAACCTCAAACTGATTAAACCTCAAACTGATTTAACCTCAAACTGATTAAACCTCAAACTGATTTAAACTCAAACTAATTAAACATGAAACTGATTTAAACTCAAACTGATTCAAACTCGAACTTGATTAAACCTCAAACTGATTTAAACTCAAACTGATTTAAACTCAAACTGATTGAACCTCAAACTGATTTAAACTCAAACTGATAAACCTCAAACTGATTAAACCTCAAACTGATTTAAACTCAAACTGATAAACCTCAAACTGATTAAACCTCAAACTGATTTAAACTCAAACTAATTAAACATGAAACTGATGTAAACTCAAACTAATTAAACATGAAACTGATTTAAACTCAAACTGATTTAAACTCGAACTGATTAAACCTCAAACTGATTTAAACTCAAACTGATAAACCTCAAACTGATTAAACCTCAAACTGATTTAAACTCAAACTAATTAAACATGAAACTGATTTAAACTCAAACTGATTCAAACTCGAACTTGATTAAACCTCAAACTGATTTAAACTCAAACTGATTTAAACTCAAACTGATTAAACCTCAAACTGATTTAAACTCAAACTGATTTACACTAAACCGGTTTGAACTCAAACTGGTTTGAACTCAAACTGATTTGGCTCAAACTGATTTAAATTCAAACTGATTTAAACTCAAACTGATTTAAACTCAAACTGATTTAAACTCAAACTGATTAAACCTCAAACTGATTTAAACTCAAACTGATTTAAACTCAAACTGATTAAACCTCAAACTGATTTATACTCAAACTGATTTAAAACTCAAACTGATTTAACTCAAACTGGTTTGAACTCAAATGGATTTGACTCAAACTGATTTAAACTCAAACTGAATAAACCCCAAACTGATTTAAACTCAAACTGATTTAAACTCAAGCTGATTTAAACTCAAACTGATTTACAATAAACTGATTTAAACTCAAACTGGTTTGAACTTAAACTGATTTAACTGAAACTGATTTAAACTCAAACTGATATAAACTCAAAGGGATTGAACCTCAAACTGATTTAAACCTCAAACTGATCTAAACTTAAACTGATTTAAACTCAAACGGATTTACACTCAAACTGATTTAAACTCAAACTGGTTAAACTTCAAACTGATTTAAACTCAAACTGATAAACCTCAAACTGCTTAAACCTCAAACTGATTTAAACTCAAACTGATTAAACCTCAAACTGATTTAAACTCAAACTGATTTACACTAAACCGGTTTGAACTCAAACTGGTTTGAACTCAAACTGATTTGGCTCAAACTGATTTAAATTCAAACTGATTTAAACTCAAACTGATTTAAACTCAAACTGATTTAAACTCAAACTGATTAAACATGAAACTGATTTAAACTCAAACTGATTTAAACTCAAACTGATTGAAACCCAAACTTATTTAATCTCAAACTAATTTATACTCAAACTGATTTAAAACTCAAACTGATTTAACTCAAACTGGTTTGAACTCAAATGGATTTGACTCAAACTGATTTAAACTCAAACTGAATAAACCCCAAACTGATTTAAACTCAAACTGATTTAAACTCAAGCTGATTTAAACTCAAACTGATTTACAATAAACTGATTTAAACTCAAACTGGTTTGAACTTAAACTGATTTAACTGAAACTGATTTAAACTCAAACTGATATAAACTCAAACGGATTGAACCTCAAACTGATTTAAACCTCAAACTGATCTAAACTTAAACTGATTTAAACTCAAACGGATTTACACTCAAACTGATTTAAACTCAAACTGATTCAAACTAAAACTGATTAAACCTCAAACTGATTTAAACTCAAACTGGTTAAACTTCAAACTGATTTAAACTCAAACTGATAAACCTCAAACTGCTTAAACCTCAAACTGATTTAAACTCAAATAGATTTACAATAAACCGGTTTAAACTCAAACTGGTTTGAACCAAACTGATTTGACTCAAACTGATTTAATTTCAAACTGATTTAAACTCAAATAGATTTACAATAAACCGGTTTAAACTCAAATTGGTTTGAACTCAAACTGATTTAAACTCAAACTGATTTAAACCTCAAACTGATTAAACCTCAAACTGATTTAAACTCAAACTGATTTAAACTCAAACTGATTTAAACTCAAACTTATTCAACCCCAAACTGATTTAAACTCAAATTGATTTAAATTCAAACTGATTAAATCTCAAACTGATTTAAACTAAAACTGATTAAACCTCAAACTGATTTACACTCAAACTGATTTAAACTCAAACTGATTTAAACTAAAACTGATTAAACCTCAAACTGATTTAAACTCAAACTGATTAAACCTCAAACTGATTTAAACTTGAAATGATTTCAACTCAGACTGATTAAACATCAAACTGATTTAAACTCAAACTGAATTACAATAAACTGATTTAAACTCAAACTGGTCTGAACTCAAACTGATTTAACTGAAACTGATTTAAACTCAAACTGATATAAACTCAGATGTATTGAACCTCAAACTGATTTAAACTCAAACTGATTTAAACTCAAACTGATTAAACCTCAAACTGATTTAAACTGAAACTGGTTTAAACTCAAACAGATTTAATCTCAAACTGATTTACACTCAAACTGATTAAACCTGAAACTGATTTAAACTCAAACTGGTTTAAATTCAAACTGATTAAACCTTAAACTGATTTAAACTCAAACTGATTAAACCTCAAACTGATTAAACCTCAAACTGATTAAACCTCAAACTGATTAAACTTCAAACTGATTTAAACTCAAACTGATTTAACCTCAAACTGATTTAAACTCAAACTGATTAAACCTCAAACTGATTTAAACTCAAACTGATTAAACCTCAAACTGATTAAACCTCAAACTGATTTAAAGTCAAAATGATTAAACTTCAAACTGATTTAAACTCAAACTGATTTAACCTCAAACTGATTTAAACTCAAACTGATTAAACATGAAACTGATTTAAACTCAAACTGATTTAAATTCAAACTCATTTACACTCAAACTGATTAAACCTCAAACTGATTTAAACTCAAACTGATTTAAACTAAAACTGATTTAACCTCAAACTGATTTAAACTCAAACTGATTAAACCTCAAACTGATTTAAACCTCAAACTGATTAAACCTCAAACTGATTTAAACTCAAACTGATTTAAACCTCAAACTGATTAAACCTCAAACTGATTTAAACTCAAACTGATTAAACCTCAAACTGATTTAAACTTGAAATGATTTCAACTCAGACTGATTAAACATCAAACTGATTTAAACTCAAACTGAATTACAATAAACTGATTTAAACTCAAACTGGTCTGAACTCAAACTGATTTAACTGAAACTGATTTAAACTCAAACTGATATAAACTCAGATGTATTGAACCTCAAACTGATTTAAACTCAAACTGATTTAAACTCAAACTGATTAAACCTCAAACTGATTTAAACTGAAACTGGTTTAAACTCAAACAGATTTAATCTCAAACTGATTTACACTCAAACTGATTAAACCTGAAACTGATTTAAACTCAAACTGGTTTAAATTCAAACTGATTAAACCTTAAACTGATTTAAACTCAAACTGATTAAACCTCAAACTGATTAAACCTCAAACTGATTAAACCTCAAACTGATTTAAACCTCAAACTGATCTAAACTTAAACTGATTTAAACTCAAACGGATTTACACTCAAACTGATTTAAACTCAAACTGATTCAAACTAAAACTGATTAAACCTCAAACTGATTTAAACTGAAACTGGTTAAACTTCAAACTGATTTAAACTCAAACTGATAAACCTCAAACTGCTTAAACCTCAAACTGATTTAAACTCAAATAGATTTACAATAAACCGGTTTAAACTCAAACTGGTTTGAACCAAACTGATTTGACTCAAACTGATTTAATTTCAAACTGATTTAAACTCAAATAGATTTACAATAAACCGGTTTAAACTCAAATTGGTTTGAACTCAAACTGATTTAAACTCAAACTGATTTAAACCTCAAACTGATTAAACCTCAAACTGATTTAAACTCAAACTGATTTAAACTCAAACTGATTTAAACTCAAACTGATTCAACCCCAAACTGATTTAAACTCAAATTGATTTAAATTCAAACTGATTAAATCTCAAACTGATTTAAACTAAAACTGATTAAACCTCAAACTGATTTAAATTCAAACTGATTTAAACTCAAACTGATTTAAACTCAAACTGATTTAAACTAAAACTGATTAAACCTCAAACTGATTTAAACTCAAACTGATTAAACCTCAAACTGATTTAAACTTGAAATGATTTCAACTCAGACTGATTAAACATCAAACTGATTTAAACTCAAACTGAATTACAATAAACTGATTTAAACTCAAACTGGTCTGAACTCAAACTGATTTAACTGAAACTGATTTAAACTCAAACTGATATAAACTCAGATGTATTGAACCTCAAACTGATTTAAACTCAAACTGATTTAAACTCAAACTGATTAAACCTCAAACTGATTTAAACTGAAACTGGTTTAAACTCAAACAGATTTAATCTCAAACTGATTTACACTCAAACTGATTAAACCTGAAACTGATTTAAACTCAAACTGGTTTAAATTCAAACTGATTAAACCTTAAACTGATTTAAACTCAAACTGATTAAACCTCAAACTGATTAAACCTCAAACTGATTAAACCTCAAACTGATTAAACTTCAAACTGATTTAAACTCAAACTGATTTAACCTCAAACTGATTTAAACTCAAACTGATTAAACCTCAAACTGATTTAAACTCAAACTGATTAAACCTCAAACTGATTAAACCTCAAACTGATTTAAAGTCAAAATGATTAAACTTCAAACTGATTTAAACTCAAACTGATTTAACCTCAAACTGATTTAAACTCAAACTGATTAAACATGAAACTGGTTAAACTTCAAACTGATTTAAACTCAAACTGATAAACCTCAAACTGCTTAAACCTCAAACTGATTTAAACTCAAACTGATTTAAACTAAAACTGATTTAACCTCAAACTGATTTAAACTCAAACTGATTAAACCTCAAACTGATTTAAACCTCAAACTGATTAAACCTCAAACTGATTTAAACTCAAACTGATTTAAACCTCAAACTGATTAAACCTCAAACTGATTTAAACTCAAACTGATTAAACCTCAAACTGATTTAAACTTGAAATGATTTCAACTCAGACTGATTAAACATCAAACTGATTTAAACTCAAACTGAATTACAATAAACTGATTTAAACTCAAACTGGTCTGAACTCAAACTGATTTAACTGAAACTGATTTAAACTCAAACTGATATAAACTCAGATGTATTGAACCTCAAACTGATTTAAACTCAAACTGATTTAAACTCAAACTGATTAAACCTCAAACTGATTTAAACTGAAACTGGTTTAAACTCAAACAGATTTAATCTCAAACTGATTTACACTCAAACTGATTAAACCTGAAACTGATTTAAACTCAAACTGGTTTAAATTCAAACTGATTAAACCTTAAACTGATTTAAACTCAAACTGATTAAACCTCAAACTGATTAAACCTCAAACTGATTAAACCTCAAACTGATTAAACTTCAAACTGATTTAAACTCAAACTGATTTAACCTCAAACTGATTTAAACTCAAACTGATTAAACCTCAAACTGATTTAAACTCAAACTGATTAAACCTCAAACTGATTAAACCTCAAACTGATTTAAAGTCAAAATGATTAAACTTCAAACTGATTTAAACTCAAACTGATTTAACCTCAAACTGATTTAAACTCAAACTGATTAAACATGAAACTGATTTAAACTCAAACTGATTTAAATTCAAACTCATTTACACTCAAACTGATTAAACCTCAAACTGATTTAAACTCAAACTGATTTAAACTAAAACTGATTTAACCTCAAACTGATTTAAACTCAAACTGATTAAACCTCAAACTGATTTAAACCTCAAACTGATTAAACCTCAAACTGATTTAAACTCAAACTGATTTAAACCTCAAACTGATTAAACCTCAAACTGATTTAAACTCAAACTGATTTAAACTCAAACTGATTTAAACTCAAACTGATTTAACCTCAAACTGATTTAAACTCAAACTGATTAAACATGAAACTGATTTAAACTCAAACTGATTTAAACTCAAACTGATTTAAACTCAAACTGATTTAACCTCAAACTGATTTAAACTCAAACTGATTAAACATGAAACTGATTTAAACCTCAAACTGATTAAACCTCAAACTGATTTAAACTCAAACTGATTTAAACCTCAAACTGATTTAAACTCAAACTGATTTAAACTCAAACTGATTTAAACTCAAACTGATTTAAACTAAAACTGATTTAACCTCAAACTGATTTAAACTCAAACTGATTAAACCTCAAACTTATTTAAACTGAAACTGATTTAAACCTCAAACTGATTAAACCTCAAACTGATTTAAACTCAAACTGATTTAAACTTAAACTGATTAAAGCTCAAACTGATTAAACCTCAAACTGATTTAAACTCAAACAGATTTAAACTCAAACTGATTGAACCTCAAACTGATTTAAACTCAAACTGATTAAACCCCAAACTGATTTAACCTCAAACTGAGAAAACCTCAAACTGATGTTAACTCAAACTGATTTAAACTCAAACTGATTAAACATGAAAGTGATTTAAACTCAAACTGATTTTCACTCAAACTGGTTAAACCTCAAAATGATTTAAACTCAAACAGATTTAAACTCAAACTGATTAAACTCAAACAGATTAAACCTCAAACTGATTTAAACTGAAACTGGTTTAAACTCAAACAGATTTAATCTCAAACTGATTTACACTCAAACTGATTAAACCTGAAACTGATTTAAACTCAAACTGGTTTAAATTCGAACTGATTAAACCTTAAACTGATTTAAACTCAAACTGATTAAACCTCAAACTGATTAAACCTCAAACTGATTAAACTTCAAACTGATTTAAACTTAAACTGATTAAAGCTCAAACTGATTAAACCTCAAACTGATTTAAACTCAAACTGATTTAAACTCAAACTGATTAAACCCCAAACTGATTTAACCTCAAACTGAGAAAACCTCAAACTGATGTTAACTCAAACTGATTTAAACTCAAACTGATTAAACATGAAAGTGATTTAAACTCAAACTGATTTTCACTCAAACTGGTTAAACCTCAAAATGATTTAAACTCAAACAGATTTAAACTCAAACTGATTCAACTCAAACTGATTAAACCTCAAACTGATTTAAACTGAAACTGGTTTAAACTCAAACAGATTTAATCTCAAACTGATTTACACTCAAACTGATTAAACCTGAAACTGATTTAAACTCAAACTGGTTTAAATTCGAACTGATTAAACCTTAAACTGATTTAAACTCAAACTGATTAAACCTCAAACTGATTAAACCTCAAACTGATTAAACTTCAAACTGATTTAAACTTAAACTGATTAAAGCTCAAACTGATTAAACCTCAAACTGATTTAAACTCAAACTGATTTAAACTCAAACTGATTAAACCCCAAACTGATTTAACCTCAAACTGAGAAAACCTCAAACTGATGTTAACTCAAACTGATTTAAACTCAAACTGATTAAACATGAAAGTGATTTAAACTCAAACTGATTTTCACTCAAACTGGTTAAACCTCAAAATGATTTAAACTCAAACAGATTTAAACTCAAACTGATTCAACTCAAACTGATTAAACCTCAAACTGATTTAAACTGAAACTGGTTTAAACTCAAACAGATTTAATCTCAAACTGATTTACACTCAAACTGATTAAACCTGAAACTGATTTAAACTCAAACTGGTTTAAATTCAAACTGATTAAACCTTAAACTGATTTAAACTCAAACTGATTAAAACTCAAACTGATTTAACCTCAAACTGATAAAACCTCAAATTGATTTAAACTCAAACTGATTAAAACTCAAACTGATTTAACCTCAAACTGATAAAACCTCAAATTGATGTAAACTCAAACTGATTTAAACTAAAACTGATTAAACATGAAAGTGATTTAATCTCAAACTGATTAAACCTCAAACTGATTAAACCTCAAACTGATTAAACCTCAAACTGATTAAACTTCAAACTGATTTAACCTCAAACTGATTTAACCTCAAACTGATAAAACCTCAAATTGATGTAAACTCAAACTGATTTAAACTAAAACTGATTAAACATGAAAGTGATTTAAACTCAAACTGATTTAAACTCAAACTGATTAAACCTCAAACTGATTAAACCTCAAACTGATTAAACTTCAAACTGATTTAAACTTAAACTGATTAAAGCTCAAACTGATTAAACCTCAAACTGATTTAAACTCAAACTGATTTAAACTCAAACTGATTAAACCCCAAACTGATTTAACCTCAAACTGAGAAAACCTCAAACTGATGTTAACTCAAACTGATTTAAACTCAAACTGATTAAACATGAAAGTGATTTAAACTCAAACTGATTTTCACTCAAACTGGTTAAACCTCAAAATGATTTAAACTCAAACAGATTTAAACTCAAACTGATTCAACTCAAACTGATTAAACCTCAAACTGATTTAAACTGAAACTGGTTTAAACTCAAACAGATTTAATCTCAAACTGATTTACACTCAAACTGATTAAACCTGAAACTGATTTAAACTCAAACTGGTTTAAATTCAAACTGATTAAACCTTAAACTGATTTAAACTCAAACTGATTAAACTCAAACTGATTAAACTCAAACTGATTAAACTTCAAACTGATTTAAACTTAAACTGATTAAAGCTCAAACTGATTAAACCTCAAACTGATTTAAACTCAAACTGATTTAAACTCAAACTGATTAAACCCCAAACTGATTTAACCTCAAACTGAGAAAACCTCAAACTGATGTTAACTCAAACTGATTTAAACTCAAACTGATTAAACATGAAAGTGATTTAAACTCAAACTGATTTTCACTCAAACTGGTTAAACCTCAAAATGATTTAAACTCAAACAGATTTAAACTCAAACTGATTCAACTCAAACTGATTAAACTCAAACTGATTTAAACTGAAACTGGTTTAAACTCAAACAGATTTAATCTCAAACTGATTTACACTCAAACTGATTAAACCTGAAACTGATTTAAACTCAAACTGGTTTAAATTCAAACTGATTAAACCTTAAACTGATTTAAACTCAAACTGATTAAAACTCAAACTGATTTAACCTCAAACTGATAAAACCTCAAATTGATTTAAACTCAAACTGATTAAAACTCAAACTGATTTAACCTCAAACTGATAAAACCTCAAATTGATGTAAACTCAAACTGATTTAAACTAAAACTGATTAAACATGAAAGTGATTTAATCTCAAACTGATTAAACCTCAAACTGATTAAACCTCAAACTGATTAAACCTCAAACTGATTAAACTTCAAACTGATTTAACCTCAAACTGATTTAACCTCAAACTGATAAAACCTCAAATTGATGTAAACTCAAACTGATTTAAACTAAAACTGATTAAACATGAAAGTGATTTAAACTCAAACTGATTAAACCTCAAACTGATTAAACCTCAAACTGATTAAACTTCAAACTGATTTAAACTCAAATTGATTTAACCTCAAACTGATTTAAACTCAAACTGATTAAACCTCAAACTGATTAAACCTCAAACTGATTTAAAGTCAAAATGATTAAACTTCAAACTGATTTAAACTCAAACTGATTTAACCTCAAACTGATTTAAACTCAAACTGATTAAACATGAAACTGATTTAAACTCAAACTGATTTAAATTCAAACTCATTTACACTCAAACTGATTAAACCTCAAACTGATTAAACCTCAAACTGATTTAAACTCAAACTGATTTAAACTAAAACTGATTTAACCTCAAACTGATTTAAACTCAAACTGATTAAACCTCAAACTGATTTAAACTCAAACTGATTTAAACCTCAAACTGATTAAACCTCAAACTGATTTAAACTCAAACTGATTTAAACTCAAACTGATTTAAACTCAAACTGATTAAACCTCAAACTGATTTACAATAAACTGATTTAAACTCAAACTGATTTAAACTCAAACTGATTAAACCTCAAACTGATTTAAACTCAAACTGATTAAACCTCAAACTAATTTAAACCTAAAATTAATATAACCTCAAACTGATTTAAACTCAAACTGATTAAACATGAAAATGATTTAACCTCAAACTGATTTAAACTAAAACTGATTAAATCTCAAACTGATTTAAACTCAAACTGATTTAAACCTCAAACTTAATTAAACTCAAACTGATTAAACCTCAAACTGATTAAACCTCAAACTCATTTAAACTCAAACTGATTAAACTCAAACTTATTTAAACTCAAACTGATTTAAACTAAAACTGATTAAATCTCAAACTGATTTAAACTCAAACTGATTAAACCTTAAATTGATTCAATCTCAAACTGATTTAAACTAAAACTGATTTAAACTAAAAATGATTAAACCCCAAACTGATTAAACCTCAAACTGATTTACACTCAAACTGATTACACCTCAAACTGATTAAACCTCAAACTGATTTAAACTCAAACTGATTAAACTCAAACTGATTAAACTCAAACTGATTTAAACTCAAACTGATTAAAGCTCAAACTGATTTAAACTCAAACTTATTTAAACTCAAACTGATTTAAACTAAAACTGATTAAATCTCAAACTGATTTAAACTCAAACTGATTAAACCTAAAACTGATTAAACTTCAAACTGATTTAATCTCAAACTGATTTAAACTAAAAATGATTAAACCCCAAACTGATTAAACCTCAAACTGATTTAATCTGAAACTGATTTGAACTAAAACTTACTTAAACTCAAAATGATTAAACCTCAAACTGATTTAAACTCAAAATGATTTAAACTCAAACTGATTTAAACTCAAACTGATTAAACCTCAAACTGATTTAAACTCAAAATGATTTAAACTCAAACTAATTTAAACTCAAACTGATTTAAACTCAAACTGATTTAAACTAAAACTGATTTAATCTCAAACTGATTTAAACTAAAACTGATTTAAACTTAAACTGATTAAACCTCAAATTTATTTAAACTCAAACTGATTTAAACTCAAACTGATTAAAGCTCAAACTGATTCAAACTCAAACTGATTCACACTGAAACTTATTTAAACTCAAACTGATTAAATCTCAAACTGATTTAAACCTCAAACTGATTAAACCTTAAATTGATTCAATCTCAAACTGATTTAAACTAAAACTGATTAAACCCCAAACTGATTAAACCTCAAACTGATTTACACTCAAACTGATTACACCTCAAACTGATTAAACCTCAAACTGATTTAAACTCAAACTGATTAAACTCAAACTGATTTAAACTCAAACTGATTAAACCTCAAACTGATTTAAACTCAAACTTATTTAAACTCAAACTGATTTAAACTAAAACTGATTAAATCTCAAACTGATTTAAACTCAAACTGATTAAACCTAAAACTGATTAAACCTTAAATTGATTCAGTCTCAAACTGATTTAAACTAAAACTGATTAAATCTCAAACTGATTTAAACTCAAACTGATTAAACCTAAAACTGATTAAACCTCAAACTGATTTAATCTGAAACTGATTTGAACTAAAACTGATTTAAACTCAAAATGATTAAACCTCAAACTGATTTAAACTCAAAATGATTTAAACTCAAACTGATTTAAACTCAAACTGATTAAACCTCAAACTAATTTAAACTCAAACTGATTTAAACTAAAACTGATTTAAACTAAAACTGATTTAATCTCAAACTGATTAAAGCTCAAACTGATTAAACCTCAAATTTATTTAAACTCAAACTGATTTAAACTCAAACTGATTTAAACTCAAACTGATTAAAGCTCAAACTGATTGAAACTCAAACTGATTAAACCTCAAACTGATTCAAACTCAAACTGATTCACACTGAAACTGATTTAAACTCAAACTGGGTTTAACTCAAACTGATTTAAACTCAAACTGGTTAACCCTCAAACTGATTTACAATAAACTGATTTAAACTCAAACTGATTGAAACTCAAACTGATTAAACCTCAAACTGATTTAAACTCAAACTGATTTAAACTCAAACTGATTTAACTCAAACTGATCTAAACTCAACCTGGCTTCAACTGAAACTGATTTGAAGTTGAACTCATTTTAACTCTCAGGAGGGTGTAGAGTTCCACCAGCAGGTTTTTGTTGTCTTTGAAAAGCTCGTTGAGGTCCTTGAGGAGGTCGTTCTGGTCCCTCTGGAGCTTTTAAAGGTCTATAAACTCATTGAAGAGTCCTTGAGCTGATCAAAGAGGGTTTTCAGGAAGTTGTTGAGGTCTTTGACAAGGTTTTGGGGTGTTTGAGGAGTTTATGGAGGACCGTGATACAGAATGTAGAGGTACTTGAGAAGTTTCATAAGATCCCTGTGCAGGTTTAACAGGTGGCTGAGGTCCTTCAGTAAGTTCTTGTGGTCCTTGAGTAGGATATAGATGTCTTGGAGAAGGCTGGATTTGTCTGAGGGGGTTGTTATGGTCATTAAGTCCATTTTAGGGATACTTGATGAGATTGAAAAGGTTTCACAGGTCCTTGAGTGTGTTTAAGAGGTCATCTAGCATGTTGCAGAGATCCCTGAGAGGGCTGGATTTGTCTGAGGAGGTTGTTATGGTCATTGAGGAACAAACCTTGTTTATTTTTTGAAAATCTTGAGCAATAATATGTTTAAAAAAATACTGGGCTGACCTGGTGACAGAAATGCTTATGTTAGCAAACATCTACATGGTGCTAATGCCAAGAGCTAATCTGGTTTCTGTGTCTCTGCAGAAGTATCGTTACCAAGACGATGAGACTCCGCCTGTCGACCCCAGCCCCGGTCACATGACCCACGGACGCAGCACAGAGCTGAGCCACGCACACCTGGACGGATACACACACCCTGCTGCACTCACCGTACGTGCACTCTCACACGCACAGCTGTCTACACTAACCCAGGGTCATTGAGAAAGTTCCTGAACTCTGTCCAGGAGGTTTCTCAGGTACTTGGATGGTTAAAGTGATCTTAAACACAGCCAGGTTCTCATTCCTGTTGGTGCTCAGGTGGGAAACACTGGTGATGCTGCCGGTCTGCTCGTTCTCATTGGTTTAACGAAGCTCCTCAATCAGAGCTGATCTAGAATCATAAGAACCTGAAGAACATGCTGAAGAAAAGCATTAAAACTCATGTAACCTGTGCAGAAAACACACAGATACAGACCGAGGATTTACATCACAGTATAAAATTATGACATTTACTTTTAGACTAGTCTTTCTGTGACATTTACTTTTGTGACATTTATTTTTGTGACGCTTACTTTTGTGACATTTATTTTTGTGACGCTTACTTTCGTTACTTTTACTTTTGTCATGCCTACTTTTGTTACTTTTACTTTTGTGATGCTTACTTTTTTTACATTTACTTCTGTGACGTTTGCTTTTGTGACTTTAACTTTTTGTGACGCTAACTTGTTTGATGTTTATTTTTGTAACTTTTGTGATATTGTATTTTGTGACGCTCACTTTGTGATGCTTAAATTTGTGACATTTGCTTTTGTTACTTTTACTTTTGTGACGCTTACTTTTTTGTATTTACTTCTGTGACGTTTGCTTTTGTGACTTTTACTTTTGTGACGGTTACTTTTTTGATGTTTATTTTTGTAACTTTTGTTACAATTACTTTTGTGATGCTTACTTTTGTGACGCTTACATTTGTGATGTTTGCTTTTGTGAGGCTTACTTTTTTGATGTTTACTTCTGTGACGTTTGCTTTTGTGACACTTTTTTGACGTTTATTTTTGTAACTTACTTTTGTGACACTTTTGTGACACTTTATGATATTTCCTTTTGTGACGTTTACTTTTTTGACATTTACTTCTGTGATGTTTACTTTTGTGACTTTTACTTTTGTGATGTTTATTTTTGTAACTTACTTTTGTGACGCTTACATTTGTGATGTTTACTTTTGTGACATTCACTTTTGTGACATTTTACTCTGTGACATTTACTTTTGTGACATTTACTTTGTGACATTCACTTCTTTCACATTTACCTTATAACAATTAATTTGTAATCTTCACTTTTGTGACGTTTAATTTGTGACTTTTACTTTTGTGATGTTTACCTTTGTGATGTTTACATTGTGACGCTTACATTTGTGATGTTTACTTTGTTTCATTTACTTTTGTGAAATTCACTTTTGTGACGCTGACTTTGTGACATTTACTTTGTGATGTTTACTTTGTGACATTTACTTTGTAATGTTTACTTTTGTGACGTTTCCTTTGTGATATTCACTTTTTTGAGGCTTACCTTTGTGACATTTACTTTTGTGATATTCACTTTGTGATGCTTACTTTGTGAGATTTACTTTTGTGACACTTTGTGACATTACTTTGTGACGTTTACTTTGTGATGTTTACTTTTGTGACATTTACTTTGTGTTGTTCACTTTTGTGATATTCACTTTTGTGATGCTTACTTTGTGATGTTTACTTTGTGACGTTTACTTTGTGAAGTTTACTTTTGTGACGCTTACTTTGTGACATATACTTTGTTACGCTTACTTTTGTGATGTTCACTTTGTGACATTTACTTTGTGACGTTCACTTTGTGACATTTACTTTGTGACGTTCACTTTTGTGACATTTACTTTTGTGACACTTACTTTTGACGTTTACTTTGTGACGTTTACTTTGAGACGTTTGCTTTGTGACGTTTACTTTGTGACGTTTACTTTGTGACGTTTACTTTGTGACGTTTGCTTTGTGACATTTATTTTGTGACGTTTACTTTGTGACATTCACTTTTATGAGGCTTACTTTGTGACGTTCACTTTGTGATGTTCACTTTGTGACGTTTACTTTGTGACATTCACTTTTGTGACGTTTACATATTTGTGACATTTACATTTTTCGATGTTTTGTTGGGGTCTTGAGAGTCTCGGTAGTGCTGGAGTCAGTGTCGGAGGGTCCTTAAAAAGGTTCCAGGTTTCTTCTTGATGGCTCTGGGGGCTGTTGGAGTGGTGCTTGAGATGCACGGAGAGGTCCTTGAGAAGGGCCCACAGCTGTCATTGGGCATGCTCAGAGGGTCCTTGGGAGAATTCCTGGAGTCCTTGAAATGACTGAAGCGGTCCTTGAGGCAGCTCTGCGTCACATCGCCACGGTAAAGAGTTCACCGCTCTGAGGTCAACTACGGCGTGGGCTGCCGCTGCCCACACTCAATCTGATGCATCGCTCAGCCTTTTTTTTTGTTCACTTTTGTGATATTCACTTTTGTGATGCTTACTTTGTGATGTTTACTTTGTGATGTTTACTTTGTGAAGTTTACTTTTGTGACGCTTACTTTGTGACATATACTTTGTTACGCTTACTTTTGTGATGTTCACTTTGTGACATTTACTTTGTGACGTTCACTTTGTGACATTTACTTTGTGACGTTCACTTTTGTGACATTTACTTTTGTGACACTTACTTTTGACGTTTACTTTGTGACGTTTACTTTGAGACGTTCGCTTTGTGACGTTTACTTTGTGACGTTTACTTTGTGACGTTTACTTTGTGACGTTTACTTTGTGACGTTTGCTTTGTGACATTTATTTTGTGACGTTTACTTTGTGACATTCACTTTTATGAGGCTTACTTTGTGACGTTCACTTTGTGATGTTCACTTTGTGAGGTTTACTTTGTGACATTCACTTTTGTGACGTTTACATATTTGTGACATTTACATTTTTCGATGTTTTGTTGGGGTCTTGAGAGTCTCGGTAGTGCTGGAGTCAGTGTCGGAGGGTCCTTAAAAAGGTTCCAGGTTTCTTCTTGATGGCTCTGGGGGCTGTTAGAGTGGTGCTTGAGATGCACGGAGAGGTCCTTGAGAAGGGCCCACAGCTGTCATTGGGCATGCTCAGAGGGTCCTTGGGAGAATTCCTGGAGTCCTTGAAATGACTGAAGCGGTCCTTGAGGCAGCTCTGCGTCACATCGCCACGGTAAAGAGTTCACCGCTCTGAGGTCAACTACGGCGTGGGCTGCCGCTGCCCACACTCAATCTGATGCATCGCTCAGCCTTTTTTTGCCCTGCAGTCGCCATAGCAACCATGAGAATGGAAGGGGGGACACAAAAGAAAAGGGGGGGGGGGTGTTACCATGGCAACAACATTAGCCTGAATGTGTGAGTGTTTGCTGAAAATCTGTTAGAATTCATTTACTCTCTCTCGCTCTCCCTCACTCTCTCTCTTGCGCTCTCTCTCTCCCTCGGCCAGCAGCCAAGTGACATCACAGAGGGGAGGGGATTCCTTCAGAGAGAGGGTGAGCGAGGTAGGGAGTCATAGAGGTAGAAGGAGAGAGAGAGAGAGAGGGTGATGTGCAGCGGAGCGTCAGCAGGGTCGAGCAGAGAGAAAGAGCGAGTGAGTGAGCGAGTGAGCAAGCGGGCGAGCGAGCGGAGGAGGACCAAAGGATGATGACAGAGAGGGCGAGCGATAAGCCTCTCTCTCTCTTTTCTTTTTTCTTATTTTCGTGGGATTCGTTTGCACTTTATTTTCCTCTCTTCATCTAACAGAGGATTCTTGTCGTTCATCAGCGTTTCTCTCTCTCGCTCTCTCTCTCTCTCTCCCTCTCTCTGGATGAGCGAGGGATGACAGAGTGATGTGCTGAGCTGTCAGTCATGTCTACAGCTCTCTGCTTCGTTAAGGCGTGCAGGAAACAGCAGCTAACGAACTTAACGAGTGTGTGCTGAGAGCCTCCTCTCTGTTTGGTTAATTATTCATCCGTCACTCCATCAGCCTTTATGTAACGGAGAGAGAGAGAGAGAGAGACGGGCGAGAGAGAGAGACAGGCAGAGAGAGAGAGAGAGAGCGGCGGGCAGCGAGACAGGCAGAGAGTGATGTTTGTGTCGGTGTGGTACGCCAAGAAGATGGGACGAAGATTCATCAACAACGTACGCAGAGCCAAGAGACACAGGCAGAGGATGATGGTAGGAGCCGCTCGTTAACCACAGCTCATTAGCATCTGGGGGGAGGGGTCTGATCTCAGACCAATCATGTTAGACCTACTGGTCAGAAGGAGGGGCTAGTGCATTTTAAACTTTGATATGTTCTAGTAAAAATCTAACAGGTACTAAGATAGAGTCTAAGACGCCCAAATGTGGTCAATGTCTTAACAAAAACTGCAGGTAAACTTTCGCTCATGAAGGGAACAAACATGCTGCCACGCCCCCAAGTTTAGAGTAAGGGTGACCACCAAGAGCCTGAGATCATGGAGCACAGTCCCGTCACAAAATAACCTGAGAACGATCCACAAAAGATGTGTTTCATATCATGCTTCTTCACTTATTTTTTATTACATTTCCTGATGGGACACTGGATTGTTTCATTTCCTGATGTTTCATTGGATTGTTTCATTTCCTGATGTTTCGTATGATTGTTTCATTTCCTGATGTTTCATTGGATTGTTTCATTTCCTGATGTTTCGTATGATTGTTTCATTTCCTGATGTTTCATTGGATTGTTTCATTTCCTGATGTTTCATTGGATTGTTTCATTTCCTGATGTTTCACTGGATTGTTACATTTCCTGATGTTTCCTTGGATTGTTACATTTCCTGATGTTTCATCGGATTGTTTCATTTCCTGATGTTTAGTTGGATTGTTTCATTTCCTGATGTTTAGTTGGATTGTTTCATTTCCTGATGTTTCATTGGATTGTTTCATTTCCTGATGTTTAGTTGGATTGTTACATTTCCTGATGTTTCATCGGATTGTTTCATTTCCTGATGTTTCATTGGATTGTTTCATTTCCTGATGTTTCATTGGATTGTTTCATTTCCTGATGTTTCATTGGATTGTTACATTTCCTGATGTTTCCTTGGATTGTTACATTTCCTGATGTTTCATTGGATTGTTTCATTTCCTGATGTTTCATTGGATTGTTTCATTTCCTGATGTTTAGTTGGATTGTTTCATTTCCTGATGTTTAGTTGGATTGTTTCATTACATTGTGTTTCGTTTGTTACGTTTTCTGATGTTTCATTGGATTGTTACATTTCCTGATGTTTTGATAGATTATTACACTTTGTGATGATTCATTGGATTGTTACATTTCCTGATGTTTTGATAGATTATTACACTTTGTGATGATTCATTGGATTGTTACGTTTACTGATGATTTGTTTTTTTGTTGCATTTCCTGATGTGTGGATTGATCCCTACTTTTCCTGATGGTTATTGGAGTGTAAAATTTACTGATGATTTGTTGGATTGTTACATTTCCTGTTAATTCATTAGAGTGTTTCGTTTCCTTATGATCCATTAGATTGTTACATTTTGTGATGTTTCCTTGGAGTGTTACATTTCCTGATGATTCGTTGGAGTGTTACGTTTTCTGATGTCTTGTTGGATTGTTTCATTTCCTGATGTTTCATTGGATTATAACATTTCGTCAAGATTCATTAGATTGTTTCATTACATTTTGTTTCGTTTGTTACATTTCCTGATGATTCCTTTGATTGTTACATTTCCTCATGTTTCATTGGATTGTTATGTTTCCAGATGTTTTGTTTGATTGGTACATCTCCTGGTGTTTCGATGGATTGTTTCATATACCAATTTTCCATTAATCGTTTCCTGATGTTTTAAAGGATTGTCTAAATTCCTAATATTTTATCATTCAACAGTGAATACAGCCGTGACTAACCAGCGATTACAGCCGTGATTAACCAACGATTACAGCTGTGATTAACCAGTGATTACAGACGTGATTAACCAGTGATTACAGCCGTGATTAACCAGTGATTACAGCTGTGATTAACCAGTGATTACAGCCGTGATTAACCAGTGATTACAGCTGTGATTAACCAGTGATAACAGCTGTGATTAACCAGTGATTACAGCAGTGATTAACCACTGATTACAGCCGTGATTAACCAGTGATTACAGCCGTGATTAACCAGTGATTACAGCAGTGATTAACCACTGATTACAGCCGTGATTAACCAGTGATTACAGCCGTGATTAACCAGTGATTACAGCCGTGATTAACCAGTGATTACAGCTGTGATTAACCACTGATTACAGCTGTGATTAACCAGTGATTACAGCCGTGATTAACCAGTGATTACAGCCGTGATTAACCAGTGATTACAGCTGTGATTAACCAGTGATTACAGCCGTGATTAACCAGTGATTACAGCTGTGATTAACCAGTGATAACAGCTGTGATTAACCAGTGATTACAGCAGTGATTAACCACTGATTACAGCCGTGATTAACCAGTGATTACAGCCGTGATTAACCAGTGATTACAGCAGTGATTAACCACTGATTACAGCCGTGATTAACCAGTGATTACAGCCGTGATTAACCAGTGATTACAGCAGTGATTAACCACTGATTACAGCCGTGATTAACCAGTGATTACAGCCGTGATTAACCAGTGATTACAGCCGTGATTAACCAGTGATTACAGCTGTGATTAACCACTGATTACAGCAGTGATTAACCAGTGATTACAGCTGTGATTAACCAGCGATTACAGCCGTGATTAACCACTGATTACAGCTGTGATTAACCAGCGATTACAGCCGTGATTAACCACTGATTACAGCTGTGATTAACCAGTGATTACAGCTGTGATTAACCACTGATTACAGCTGTGATTAACCAGTGATTACAGCTGTGATTAACCACTGATTACAGCTGTGATTAACCACTGATTACAGCAGTGATTAACCACTGATTACAGCCGTGATTAACCAGTGATTACAGCAGTGATTAACCACTGATTACAGCTGTGATTAACCAGTGATTACAGCAGTGATTAACCACTGATTACAGCAGTGATTAACCACTGATTACAGCTGTGATTAACCAGTGATTACAGCTGTGATTAACCAGTGATTACAGCTGTGATTAACCAGTGATTACAGCAGTGATTAACCACTGATTACAGCAGTGATTAACCAGTGATTACAGCAGTGATTAACCACTGATTACAGCAGTGATTAACCACTGATTACAGCTGTGATTAACCAGTGATTACAGCTGTGATTAACCAGTGATTACAGCAGTGATTAACCACTGATTACAGCAGTGATTAACCACTGATTACAGCAGTGATTAACCACTGATTACAGCCGTGATTAACCAGTGATTACAGCTGTGATTAACCAGTGATTACAGCAGTGATTAACCAGTGATTACAGCAGTGATTAACCACTGATTACAGCAGTGATTAACCAGTGATTACAGCAGTGATTAACCACTGATTACAGCAGTGATTAACCAGTGATTACAGCAGTGATTAACCACTGATTACAGCCGTGATTAACCAGTGATTACAGCAGTGATTAACCACTGATTACAGCTGTGATTAACCAGTGATTACAGCAGTGATTAACCAGTGATTACAGCAGTGATTAACCACTGATTACAGCTGTGATTAACCAGCGATTACAGCTGTGATTAACCAGTGATTACAGCAGTGATTAACCACTGATTACAGCAGTGATTAACCACTGATTACAGCTGTGATTAACCAGCGATTACAGCAGTGATTAACCACTGATTACAGCAGTGATTAACCAGTGATTACAGCAGTGATTAACCAGTGATTACAGCCGTGATTAACCACTGATTACAGCTGTGATTAACCACTGATTACAGCAGTGATTAACCACTGATTACAGCTGTGATTAACCACTGATTACAGCTGTGATTAACCACTGATTACAGCTGTGATTAACCAGTGATTACAGCTGTGATTAACCAGTGATTACAGCAGTGATTAACCACTGATTACAGCAGTGATTAACCACTGATTACAGCTGTGATTAACCAGTGATTACAGCTGTGATTAACCAGTGATTACAGCAGTGATTAACCACTGATTACAGCAGTGATTAACCACTGATTACAGCAGTGATTAACCACTGATTACAGCCGTGATTAACCAGTGATTACAGCTGTGATTAACCAGTGATTACAGCAGTGATTAACCAGTGATTACAGCAGTGATTAACCACTGATTACAGCAGTGATTAACCAGTGATTACAGCAGTGATTAACCACTGATTACAGCAGTGATTAACCAGTGATTACAGCAGTGATTAACCACTGATTACAGCAGTGATTAACCAGTGATTACAGCAGTGATTAACCACTGATTACAGCCGTGATTAACCAGTGATTACAGCAGTGATTAACCACTGATTACAGCAGTGATTAACCAGTGATTACAGCAGTGATTAACCAGTGATTACAGCAGTGATTAACCACTGATTACAGCTGTGATTAACCAGTGATTACAGCAGTGATTAACCAGTGATTACAGCCGTGATTAACCAGTGATTACAGCTGTGATTAACCAGTGATTACAGCTGTGATTAACCAGTGATTACAGCAGTGATTAACCAGTGATTACAGCAGTGATTAACCACTGATTACAGCTGTGATTAACCAGTGATTACAGCCGTGATTAACCAGTGATTACAGCTGTGATTAACCAGTGATTACAGCAGTGATTAACCAGTGATTACAGCTGTGATTAACCAGTGATTACAGCAGTGATTAACCAGTGATTACAGCTGTGATTAACCAGTGATTACAGCAGTGATTAACCAGTGATTACAGCCGTGATTAACCAGTGAGTAGACTCGGATGGAGCTGGTCTGGTTCCTGGAGGGTTGATGTGAAGGGTCAGGTGTTGTCATGACGGTTAAACACTGCAGTGGTTGGCTTATATGCAGTAGTGAGTTTCTCGGCAGATTGATCGTACAGCAGTGGAACAGTGGAGCTTGTCTTCACTAAGGAAATAACGGAGCTGTAACTGTGGGGTCTGGTTCTTCAGTTTTCATGGGTTCAGGTTTGACTCTGGTTTGGTTTTCAGCATCATCTCAGAGCTCTGATGGTCTGGTATCAGAGGGAATGTCTCCAGCTGTGATTAATCCAACCTTTCGCTACACCAACACCGAGGTCTGACTGTAAGAGAGAGAGAGAGAGTGGTGCAGGGGCGAGTGATAGGTTTAATTAATTCACAGAGAACTGTAACAGTCTCTCTCCTGGCTCGCCCCCTCTCTCTCTGTTATATAACTCTATTGAAGCGCTCCTCCAGATTCTCCAGAGACAAACACAATGAAGACGACCCAGCACTGACAGCTGCTCCGCCTGCAGGGACCCCCCCACCGCCACCCCTCAATAGGAGAGAGAGAGACAGGCAGCCATCATCAGAGAGGACCGATGTGACGTCTCCGCACACGTTCCTCAGCCGCTCCTGTGACAACTATCAGTCCTTAGCTCATTTGTAGGCCATCCACATCAGAGACCTGGTGGTCCAGGGACAGGAGCAGGACCCCCAAAGCTCCCTATCTAACCCCTGAATGATGAGTGACTTTAAAACATGTGAGGAGCAACAAGAGGACCGAGTGTTGTTCATTAAAACTTAGAAGTGATTAAAAATTTCAACAGGAACCAAAGTCTGGTCCACCTCAGAGAACTCCACATGTCAGCCTCTGAACATGAGACAGGATATGATAGGACTCATCAGTCCTCTCCTGGTTCTAGGGTTACTAAACTCAGAGTATGTTATAGGCTTACTAAACTCAGAGTTTATTATGGGGTTACTAAACTCAGAGTATGTTATAGGCTTACTAAACTCAGAGTTTATTATAGGGTTACTAAACTCAGAGTTTATTATGGGGTTAATAAACTCAGGGTTTATTATAGGGTTACTAAACTCAGAGTATGTTATAGAGTTACTAAACTCAGAGTTTATTATAGGGTTACTAAACTCAGAGTATGTTATAGAGTTACTAAACTCAGAGTATGTTATAGAGTTACTAAACTCAGAGTTAGATTAACAGAGTAACTAATGTCAGAGTTTGATTTATAGAGTAGATAAAGCCAGAGTTAGATTAACAGAGTACCTAAAGCCAGAGTTAGATTAACAGAGTAACTAAAGCCAGAGTTAGATTAACAGAGTAACTAAAGACTCAGAGTTAGATTAACAGAGTTAACTAAACTCAGAGTTATGATTAACAGAGTAACTAAAACTCAGAGTTAGATTAACAGAGTTACTAAACTCAGAGTTAGATTAACAGAGTAACTAATGTCAGAGTTTGATTTATAGAGTAGATAAAGCCAGAGTTAGATTAACAGAGTACCTAAAGCCAGAGTTAGATTAACAGAGTAACTAAAGCCAGAGTTAGATTAAAAGAGTAACTAAAGCCAGAGTTAGATTAACAGAGTAACTACAACCAGAGTTAGATTAACAGAGTAACTAAAACCAGAGTTAGATTAACAGAGTAACTAAACCCAGAGTTAGATTTACAGAGTAACTAAAGCCAGAGTTAGATTAACAGAGTAACTAAAGCCAGAGTTAGATTAACACAGTAACTAAAGCCAGAGTTAGATTAACACAGTAACTAAAGACAGAGTTAGATTAACAGAGTAACTACAACCAGAGTTAGATTAACAGAGTAACTAAAGACAGAGTTAGATCAACAGAGTAACTAAAGACAGAGTTAGATTAACAGAGTAACTACAACCAGAGTTAGATTAACAGAGTAACTAAAACCAGAGTTAGATTAACAGAGTAACTAAAACCAGAGTTAGATTAACAGAGTAACTAAAGACAGAGTTAGATCAACAGAGTAACTAAAGACAGAGTTAGATTAACAGAGTAACTAAAGCCAGAGTTAGATTAACAGAGTAACTAAAGCCAGAGTTAGATTAACACAGTAACTAAAGCCAGAGTTAGATTAACACAGTAACTAAAGACAGAGTTAGATTAACAGAGTAACTAAAGCCAGAGTTAGATTAACACAGTAACTAAAGCCAGAGTTAGATTAACACAGTAACTAAAGCCAGAGTTTCTCATCATTATTTAGTCTGTTAGTTGTTAGAGGTGATTCTTAGCCCTAATGTCAGATCCATTCAGAGGTCCACCCTCCTCTGTCTAATGTCTATATTTGTACCTGAGGACTGATCCAGACAGGTGGACTAGGAGAAGAGGACTTTTATACTGGAATGATCTACAGTTAGAAAAACACATTTAATGACATTCTAGGCCAACAGCTACAAATTACACAGAGACACAACTGTGTTTGGAATTGAAGTTGTATATTGAACCAAACTGTAGGTCATCTGCAGGTCAGGCTCTGATTGGCTGCTACATCCTCAAACACACAGGTCACCATGGCAACCACATGAACAAACTGGATCAATATAACCTTCCAAACAGCAAGAAGTGCTGTCATAACCACAGCAGAGAGTGGTTGTTGCCATGGTTACAGTAACAGTTGCCAAGGTAACAGGCTCCCCAGGGCTTAACAGCTGTTACCATGGCGTTGCCATGGAGATGAGTAGTCAGCAGAGAAATGTGATTCATTTTTTCCTTTTTTTTCAGATGAACGGATCAGAGGGAGAGCTGGAGTATGAAGAGATCACTCTGGAGAGGGTGAGACTACACAGCTACAAAACTACACAACTACACTACAACACAAGTACAAAAATACACAACTACACCACTACAAGACTACACAGCTACAAAACTACACAACTACACTACAACACAAGTACAAAAATACACAACTACACCACTACAAGACTACACTACTACACAGCTACAAAACTACACAACTACACTACAACACAAGTACAAAACTACACAACTACACCACTACACAACGACACAACTACACAGCTACAAAACTACACAACTACACTACAACACAAGTACAAAACTACACAACTACACCACTACACTACAACAAAACTACAAAACTACACAGCTACACCACTACACAACTACACAACTACACTACCACACAACTACACTACTACACAAGTACAAAAATACACAACTACACCACTACACAACCACACTACTACACAGCTACAAAACTACACAACTACACTACAACACAAGTACAAAACTACACAGCTACACCACTACACAACTACACTACAACAAAACTACAAAACTACACAGCTACAAAACTACACAACTACACTACAACACAAGTACAAAACTACACAACTACACACTACAAGACTACACTACTACACAGCTACAAAACTACACAACTACACAACAACACAAGTACAAAACTACACAACTACACCACTACACTACAACAAAACTACAAAACTACAGAGCTACACCACTACACAACTACACAACTACACTACAACAAAACTACAAAACTACACAGCTACACCACTACACAACTACACAACTACACTACTACACAGTACAAAAATACACAGCTACACCACTACATAACTACACTACTACACAGCTACAAAACTAAACAACTATACTACAACACAACTACAAAAATACACAGCGACACCACTAAAAGACTACACTACTACACAGCTACAAAACTACACAACTACACTACAACACAACTACAAAACTACACAACTACACAACTACACAGCTACACAACTACACTACTACACAGCTACAAAACTACACAACTACACTACAACACAAGTACAAAAATACACAACTACACCACTACAAGACTACACTACTACACAGCTACAAAACTACACAACTACACTACAACACAAGTACAAAACTACACAGCTACACCACTACACAACTACACCACTACACAACTACACCACTACACAACTACTCTACAACACAACCACAAAAATACACAGCTACACTACTACACCACTACACTACTACATTAATACACTACTACACCACTACACAGCAACACCACTACACAACTACACTACAACACAACTACAAAAATACACAGCTACACTACTACACCAGTAACCTACTACATAAATACACTACTACAAAACTACATAGCTACACCACTACACAACAACAAAACTACACAGCTACACCACTCCACAACTACAAAACAACTACAAAACTGCAAAAATACACAGCGACACTACTACACCACTACACCACTACACAACTACACTACTACACAGCTGCACCACTACACAACTACTCTACTACACAACTACACCACTACACTACTACACTATTATACAACCCAACTACACAACTACACTACTACACTATTATACAACACAACTACACTACTACATACACTCTGTCTCAGACACACACACACACACAGAGGTGAACACTCCAGCACCCTGACAGCAGAGAGGGTATTTTTATCCTCGGCTTTATTTTTGGACTGGGTTGAAGTTTGATCAGACTAACTTTGATCGTCACATGAATCAGCTGATGCATCCATCACACTCACATCCACCCTGCTGAGTCACTGCACATGCTCAGTACACTTCCATAAAGATGTCTTTATGGTGCGTGATCAGCTAAAACTAGGCTTTAAATCCACGTGTACATGTAAAATCATACTATGATATTGAGGCTGGGGGTCAGTCTAGAGCCTTCTGTCATCTGCCTTCATACCAAAATGCTCGCCATCACCAGTGAGGGGTCCGTTAAAATATGTCAGAGTGGCGGACAAATATTGACAGGTTCAGGTGAAAAATCTAAGCCAGATCATCTCTGCACTGGAAGAGGAATCACAGATGACCCATTTGCATCACTTCCTGTTGCCAGGAGGGGGTGCTACGATGGGATGTTTGCATGTGGGCGTGATACTGATGCATGAATGTATTCAGGATCCATGTGTGGTCATCTCTGTGAAGTCTGGTGATGACTAACAAAAGTACTGTAGAGTAATATAGAATCAAAAACTAGGCACACTTTGAAAGAGTGAATAAAGGTTAACCATATTTGGGCTGATATTGAGGCTGGGGCTCCTGCTTCAGATGTCCATCAGCTCTAGAATGAGCACAAAACATCTGGAGACAATCTGATGAAACCTTTAGGAGTTCCTTCAAAATATGTGACAGCAGTGCTGGACAAATATTGACAGGTTCAGGTGACAAAAAGCCAGATCATCTCTGCACTGGAAGAGGAATCACAGATGACCCATTTGCATCACTTCCTGTTGCCAGGAGGGGGTGCTACGATGGGATGTTTGCATGTGGGCGTGATACTGATGCATGAATGTATTCAGGATCCATGTGTGGTCATCTCTGTGAAGTCTGGTGATGACTAACAAAAGTACTGTAGAGTAATATAGAATCAAAAAAGGCGGCACACTTTGAAAGAGTGAATAAAGGTTAACCATATTTGGGCCCTGGTTACAGCCCCGCCCTGAGGCGAAAACTCCTGCTTCAGATGTCCATCAGCTCTAGAATGAGCACAAAACATCTGGAGACAATCTGATGAAACCTTTAGGAGTTCCTTCAGATGTGACAGCAGTGCTGGAGCGCCAAAACCAGCCGAAATGGCCACAACCTGACCTTCAACTGTCCACAGTTAAACAATAGGAGATGGTCCCCAGACTTTGTTTTCATCTAACCATGGCACATATATGTAACTCATTTTCATGTACACTGCTCTTATGCTGTCCCCTGTCTTGGGGCCCCTGTAGGGCCCCTGTGCAATGGACCTGCCCAATTCCACTACCACATAATAATTTCCACTGGAGGACTACTTTCTGAAAGGTTTGGGGGATTTTTCAACGACAGTGCCTCCGAAAAATCCAGAAGGGCCGAACTAATACGATCTAACAGCGCCTACAGTTTAATAAGGGTCCTCACTCTGAGGTTGGTGCTAGGACCCTGATAATATCTAAGAACACCTACAGATTCATTAGGTACTCTGGTGCTAGGGGCCTGATAATGTCTAAGAACACCTACAGATTCATTAGGTACTCTGGTGCTAGGGGCCTGATAATGTCTAAGACCACCTACAGTTTTATTAGGTTCCTCTGGTGCTAGGGCCCTGATAATGTCTAAGACCACCTACAGTTTTATTAGGTTCCTCTGGTGCTAGGGCCCTGATAATATCCAAGAACACCTACAGATTCAGTAGGGTCCTCTGGTGCTAGGGCCCTGATAATGTCTAAGAACACCTACATATTCATTAGGTACTCTGGTGCTAGGGCCCTGATAATGTCTAAGAACACCTAAAGATTCATTAGGTTCCTCTGGTGCTAGGGCCCTGATAATATCTAAGAACACCTAAAGATTCATTAGGTACTCTGGTGCTAGGGCCCTGATAATATCTAAGAACACCTAAAGATTCATTAGGTACTCTGGTGCTAGGGCCCTGATAATATCTAAGAACACCTACAGTTTTATTAGGTTCCTCTGGTGCTAGGGCCCTGATAATATCCAAGAACACCTACAGATTCAGTAGGGTCCTCTGGTGCTAGGGCCCTGATAATATCTAAGAACACCTACAGTTTTATTAGGTTCCTCTGGTGCTAGGGCCCTGATAATATCTAAGAACACCTACAGTTTTATTAGGTTCCTCTGGTGCTAGGGCCCTGATAATATCCAAGAACACCTACAGATTCAGTAGGGTCCTCTGGTGCTAGGGCCCTGATAATATCTAAGAACACCTACAGTTTTATTAGGTTCCTCTGGTGCTAGGGCCCTGATAATATCTAAGACCACCTACAGTTTTATTAGGTTCCTCTGGTGCTAGGGCCCGGATAATATCTAAGAACACCTACAGATTCAGTAGGGTCCTCTGGTGCTAGGGCCCTGATAATATCCAAGAACACCTACAGATTCAGTAGGGTCCTCTGGTGCTAGGGCCCTGATAATATCTAAGAACACCTACAGTTTTATTAGGTTCCTCTGGTGCTAGGGCCCTGATAATATCCAAGAACACCTACAGTTTTATTAGGTTCCTCTGGTGCTAGGGCCCTGATAATATCTAAGAACACCTACAGTTTTATTAGGTTCCTCTGGTGCTAGGGCCCTGATAATATCTAAGACCACCTACAGTTTTATTAGGTTCCTCTGGTGCTAGGGCCCTGATAATATCTAAGAACACCTACAGATTCAGTAGGGTCCTCTGGTGCTAGGGCCCTGATAATATCTAAGAACACCTACAGTTTTATTAGGTTCCTCTGGTGCTAGGGCCCTGATAATATCTAAGAACACCTACAGTTTTATTAGGTTCCTCTGGTGCTAGGGCCCTGATAATATCCAAGAACACCTACAGATTCAGTAGGGTCCTCTGGTGCTAGGGCCCTGATAATATCCAAGAACACCTACAGTTTTATTAGGTTCCTCTGGTGCTAGGGCCCTGATAATATCCAAGAACACCTACAGATTCAGTAGGGTCCTCTGGTGCTAGGCCCCCCATAATAATTCCTCTGTGTTTGGTTGTCAGGGTAACTCTGGTCTTGGCTTCAGTATTGCTGGAGGGACTGATAATCCTCACATCGGAGACGACCCGTCCATCTTCATCACTAAGATCATCCCAGGAGGAGCGGCCGCTCAGGACGGACGCCTCAGGTAAACACACACCTGTGCCCAGTCACTGCTGTGGGGTCAATGTTGACATCACTTCCTGCTTACCTGCTGTCACCTGAATTCCGACCTTTCTCTCTCTGTGTCTGTAGGGTGAACGACAGCATCGTGTTCGTTAATGACGTGGATGTGCGAGAGGTCACTCACTCTACCGCTGTGGAGGCCCTGAAGGAGGCGGGGCCTGTGGTCAGGTTGTATGTGTTGCGGCGACGCCCACCAAACGAGCGCATCACGCAGATAAAGCTGATGAAAGGACCCAAAGGTGAGAGAAAAATGTCGTTTACCTTTGTACCTCTAAGAGAAACCTTCCCTGATATTCATGAGTCAGGGCCCTGAGAATGCTGAGAGGAACACTCTCTGATGATCATAGGTCATAGCTCTGAGAACACTGAGAGGAATGCTCTCTGATGATCATGAGTCAGAGGTCTGAGAATGCTAAGAGAAACGTTCTCTGATGATCATGAGTCATGGCTCTGAGAATGCTGAGAGGAACGCTCTCTGATGACCATAAGTCAGAGTTTTAAAAATGCTGAGAGGAACGTTGTCTGATGATCATGGGTCAGAGCTCTGAGAATGCTGAGAGGAACGCTCTCTGATGATCATGAGTCAGAGTTCTAAGAATGCTGAGAGGAATGTTGTCTGATGATCATGGGTCAGAGCTCTGAGAATGCTGAGAGGAACGTTCAGTGATGATCATGGGTCAGAGCTCTGAGAATGCTGAGAGGAACGTTCAGTGATGATCATGAGTGAGAGCTCTGAGAATGCTGAGAGGAACGTTCTCTGATGATCATGGGTCAAAGCTCTGAGAATGGTGAGAGGAACGTTCAGTGATGATCATGAGTCAGAGTTGAGAGAATGCTAAGAGGAACGTTCTCTGATGATCATGAGTGAGAGCTCTGAGAATGGTGAGAGGAACGTTCTCTGATGATGATTACACAGAACCAGAAATATTCCTTGGAACAAATAAAACATTAAAGATGGCCTTTGGGTTGTTCCCCGTAGAACCCTCTTCTAGAAACCAGTCCTTGTTGGTTTTGTTTCCTGTGGTCTTCAGAGAACGTTTTATCAGGGTCCAACGTGTTTGACCTGCAGTGATGAGAGTCGAGTCTTTTCTTACAGGGTCTCTTTCTGTCTCCAGGTCTGGGTTTTAGTATAGCGGGCGGCGTGGGGAACCAACATGTTCCTGGAGACAACAGCATCTACGTGACGAAGATCATTGAGGGCGGGGCGGCACACCGAGATGGACGGCTACAGATCGGGGACAAAATACTGGCTGTAAGAACACCTCAAAGGAAAAAATTGTTGCCTTTGGCATCCACAGTCACACCTGTCCTCTCTCTCTGTAGGTGAACCACATGTCTCTGGAGGACGTCCTACATGAAGATGCTGTGTCTGCCCTGAAGAACACGGGGGAGGTGGTTTACCTGAAAGTGGCCACGCCCACCTCACAGTACATCCACTCCGTCGATCGATACAGCCCCCCTGATCTGACCAGCTGTGAGTCCACACCGCTGCCTTTTGAGACCTTTAACCTACTACTACTGTTACAGACAACCAATCAGAAATGACCTCATGGTTAGCCTTCCTTCCTCTCTCTGCAGCCTACATGGAGCCGGACTACATGTGCGATTACCCACAAGCCCTCCCTCCCCCGTCACCACGGCGGTACTCTCCTATCCTCCGCGGTATGATGGGAGAGGACGAGTACTCCCGGGAGCCCCGCAGAGTCTGCGTGCAGCGTGGATCCACTGGTCTGGGCTTCAACATCGTGGGCGGAGAGGATGGAGAGGGGATCTTCATCTCCTTCATCCTCGCTGGAGGACCAGCAGACCTGAGCGGGGAACTCCGCAAGGGGGACCAGATCCTCAGTGTGAGTACTAAGGCTGGAGTTGCCCCAGTTTTAAGGCAGGGCCAATACCAGGCCTATATTAGGGCCTAAACCAGGTCTGCTTCAGGGCAATATGAGGTCTACAGCAGATCTGCCAAATTTAGGTCCAACCAAAACCAGGACTTAAACAAGATCTACATTAGGGCAAGTGCCAGGCCTATATCAGGGCCTAAACCAGGTCTACATCAGGTCTGCTTCAGGGTAATATGAGGTCTACAGCAGATCTGCATCAAGGCCAAAAACAGGTCCAACCAAAACTAGGACCTAAACCAGATAAACATGAGGGCCAATACCAGGTCTAACCAGGACCTAAATCAGATCTGCATTAGGGCAAGTACCAGGTCTATATCAGGGCCTAAACCAGGTCTGCTTCAGGGCAATATGAGGTCTACAGCAGATCTGCCAAATTCAGGTCCAACCAAAACCAGGACTTAAACAAGATCTACATGAGGACCAGTACCAGGCCTATTTCCTGGCCTAAACCAGGTCTGCTTCAGGGCAATATGAGGTCTACAGCAGATCTGCATCAAGGCCAAATTCAGGTCCAACCAAAACCAGGACCTAAACAAGATCTACATTAGGACCAGTACCAGGCCTATATCAGGGCCTAAACCAGGTCTGCTTCAGGGTAATATGAGGTCTACAGCAGATCTGCATCAAGGCTTAAAACAGGTCCAATCAAAACCAAGACCTAAACCAGATCTACATGAGGGTCAATACCAGGTCTAACCAGGACCTAAATCAGGTCTACTTCAGGTCTACTTCAGGGCAATACAAGATCTACAGCAGGTCTGTATCAACGCCAAAAACAGGACCAACCATGACCTAAACCAGATGTACAGCAGGGGCAATATCAGGTCTATATCAGGATCAAAACCAGGTCTACATTAGGTCTACTTCAGGGCAATACAAGGTCTACAGCAGGTCTGCGTCAAGGCCAAAAACAGGTCCAACCATGACCTAAACCAGATCTACAGCAGGGGTAATTCCAAGTATACCTGGACCCAAACTAGGTCGACATCAGATTCATATTAGGACCAATGCCTGGTCTAACCAGGACCTAAACCAGGTCTACGTTAGATCTGCATCAGGGCTAGCCCCCTTTTTTTACGAGAAAAAAATCTTTAAAAAAATCGGTTCACTTCTGCTCGAACCACCAGGTGTCCGTCTGACTCTGTTTGTGTCTCCAGGTGAACGGTGTGGATCTCAGGTATGCGACTCATGAACAGGCGGCGGCAGCACTGAAGAACGCGGGGCAGACGGTTACCATAGTAGCACAGTACAGACCTGAAGGTGAGCTAACCCCCTTACCGGTGGTCTACACGTCATCATAGGTGCTTTAGGGGACTCCAGAGTTATGGGAACATGTGGACCTTCTATCCAATCTAGACTTTATTTGAGAAGGTTTATTTATGCTGGTACTGGCAGATGACCATGAGTTCCTTTTCTGCCTCGGTTGTGGGACTTACCAGCCAGTTGTTTAACTGACTGAGCCAACAGGAAGTAGTTTTGAATGTGTTGATTCTAATGTTCGTGGATCACAGCCGCTTTGAAGCTAAGATCCACGATCTGAGGGAGCAGATGATGAACAGCTCATCAGGGAGTCTGAGAGCTAACCGCAGCTTCTACATCAGGTAAGCTATTACACCTGCCCAGGTAAGTCCACACACATTGGCCTGTATGTGTGACATCATGATGGCGGTTTGTGTTTCAGGGCGCTGTTCGACTATGACAAGCAGTGGGACTGCGGCGTCCTCTCCCAGGCTCTGGACTTTAACTTTGGGGAGGTTCTTCATGTGATGGACAGCGCTGACGATGAATGGTGGCAGGCCAGACGAGTCAACCAGCAGGGGGAGCTAGAAGAGCTGGGATACATCCCATCCAAACACAGGTCTGGAACACGGTGCACATAGATAAGACTGGTAACTGACTGAGACCAGGGTCTAGGACTGAGACCAGAGTCTAGAGGAGTCTGGGACTGAGACCAGGGTCTACAGGAGTCTGGGACTGAGTCCAGGGTCTACAGGAGTCTAGGACTGAGACCGGAGTCTAGAGGAGTCAAGGACTGAGACCAGGGTCTACAGGAGTCTAGGACTAAGACCAGGGTCTAGAGGAGTCTGGGACTGAGACCGGAGTCTAGAGGAGTCTGGGACTGAGACCAGAGTCTAGAGGAGTCTAGGACTGTGACCAGAGACGAGAGGGGTGGGGGACTGAGACCAGAGACAAGAGGAGTCGGGGACTGAGACCAGAGACTAGAGGATTGTGGGTCTGAGACCAGAGGCGAGAGGAGTGTGGGACTGAGACCAGGGTCTAGAGGAGTGTGGGACTGAGACCAGAGTCTAGAGGAGTCTAGGACTGAGACCAGAGTCTAGAGGAGCCTGGGACTGAGACCAGGGTCTAGAGGAGTCTGGGACTGAGACCAGGGTCTAGAGGAGTCTGGGACTGAGACCAGAGTCTAGAGGAGTCTGGGACTGAGACCAGAGTCTAGAGGAGTCTGGGACTGAGACCAGGGTCTAGAGGAGTCTGGGACTGAGACCAGAGTCTAGAGGAGTCTGGGACTGAGACCAGAGTCTAGAGGAGTCTAGGACTGAGACCAGGGTCTACAGGAGTCTGGGACTGAGTCCAGGGTCTACAGGAGTCTAGGACTGAGACCGGAGTCTAGAGGAGTCAAGGACTGAGACCAGAGTCTAGAGGAGTCTGGTACTGAGACCAGAGTCTAGAGGAGTCTAGGACTGAGACTAGAGTCTAGAGGAGTCCAGGACTGAGACCAGAGTCTAGAGGAGTCTAGGACTGAGACCAGGGTCTACAGGAGTCTAGGACTAAGACCAGGGTCTAGAGGAGTCCAGGACTGAGACCAGAGTCTAGAGGAGTCTAGGACTGAGACTAGAGTCTAGAGGAGTCTGGGACTGAGACCAGAGACTAGAGGAGTCCGGGACTGAGACCAGAGTCTAGAGGAGTCTGGTACTGAGACCAGAGTCTAGAGGAGTCTGGGACTGAGACTAGAGTCTAGAGGAGTCCAGGACTGAGACCAGAGTCTAGAGGAGTCTAGGACTGAGACCAGGGTCTACAGGAGTCTAGGACTGAGACCAGGGTCTACAGGAGTCCAGGACTGAGACCAGAGTCTGGAGGAGTCTAGGTCTGAGACCAGGGTCTACAGGAGTCTGGGACTGAGACCAGGGTCTAGAGGAGTCTGGTACTGAGACTAGAGTCTAGAGGAGTCTAGGACTGAGACCAGAGTCTAGAGGAGTCTGGGACTGAGACCAGGGTCTAGAGGAGTCTGGTACTGAGACCAGAGTCTAGAGGAGTCTGGGACTGAGACCAGAGTCTAGAGGAGTCTAGGACTGAGACCAGGGTCTAGAGGAGTCTAGGACTGAGACCAGGGTCTACAGGAGTCCAGGACTGAGACCAGGGTCTGGAGGAGTCTAGGTCTGAGACCAGGGTCTACAGGAGTCTGGGACTGAGACCAGGGTCTAGAGGAGTCTGGTACTGAGACTAGAGTCTAGAGGAGTCTAGGACTGAGACTAGAGTCTAGAGGAGTCCAGGACTGAGACCAGAGTCTGGAGGAGTCCAGGACTGAGACCAGAGTCGACAGGAGTCTGGGACTGAGACCAGGGTCTAGAGGAGTCCAGGACTGAGACTAGAGTCTAGAGGAGCCTGGGACTGAGACCAGAGTCTAGAGGAGTCCAGGACAGAGACCAGAGTCTAGAGGAGTCCAGGACAGAGACCAGAGTCTAGAGGAGTCCAGGACTGAGAGCAGGGTCTTAGGAGTCCAGGACTGAGACCAGGGTCTACAGGAGTCTGGGACTGAGACTAGAGTCTTGCTGACTCAATGGATATTATGGTACCATGGTCTTGTACTTGGATATTAGTTTTATTGTAGTAGGACTAAAGTCTGACTGTTGTGATGTAATTTATTGTAGTTGGACTGTAGTCTGATTGTTGTGATATAATTTATTGCAGTTGGAGTGTAGTCTGACTGTTGTGATGTAATTTATTGCAGTTACACTGTAGTCTGACTGTTGTGATGTTATTTATTGTAGTTGGACTCTAGTCTGATTGTTGTGATATAATTTATTGTAGTTGGACTGTAGTCTGACTGTTGTTATGTAATTTATTGTAGTTGGACTGTAGTCTGACTGTTGTGATGTAATTTATTGCAGTTGGAGTGTAGTCTGACTGTTGTGATGTGATTTATTGCAGTTGCACTGTAGTCTGACTGTTGTTATGTAATTTATTGCAGTTGCACTGTAGTCTGACTGTTATGATGTAATTTATTGTAGTTGGACTGTAGTCTGACTGTTGTGATGTAATTTATTGCAGTTGGACTGTAGTCTGACTGTTGTGATGTAATTTATTGCAGTTGGACTCTAGTCTGACTGTTGTGATATAATTTATTGCAGTTGGACTGTAGTCTGACTGTTGTGATGTAATTTATTGTAGTTGCACTGTAGTCTGACTGTTGTTATGTAATTTATTGCAGTTGCACTGTAGTCTGACTGTTATGATGTAATTTATTGTAGTTGGACTGTAGTCTGATTGTTGTGATATAATTTATTGTAGTTGGACTGTAGTCTGACTGTTGTTATGTAATTTATTGCAGTTGCACTGTAGTCTGACTGTTGTGATGTAATTTATTGTAGTTGGACTAAAGTCTGACTGTTGTGATGTAATTTATTGTAGTTGGACTGTAGTCTGATTGTTGTGATGTAATTTATTGTAGTTGGACTGTAGTCTGACTGTTGTTATGTAATTTATTGTAGTTGGACTGTAGTCTGACTGTTGTTATGTAATTTATTGTAGTTGGACTGTAGTCTGACTGTTGTGATGTAATTTATTGTAGTTGGACTGTAGTCTGACTGTTGTGATGTAATTTATTGCAGTTGGAGTGTAGTCTGACTGTTGTGATGTAATTTATTGCAGTTGCACTGTAGTCTGACTGTTGTTATGTAATTTATTGCAGTTGCACTGTAGTCTGACTGTTATGATGTAATTTATTGTAGTTGGACTGTAGTCTGACTGTTGTGATGTAATTTATTGCAGTTGGACTGTAGTCTGACTGTTGTGATGTAATTTATTGCAGTTGGACTGTAGTCTGACTGTTGTGATATAATTTATTGCAGTTGGACTGTAGTCTGACTGTTGTGATGTAATTTATTGCAGTTGCACTGTAGTCTGACTGTTGTTATGTAATTTATTGCAGTTGCACTGTAGTCTGACTGTAATGATGTAATTTATTGTAGTTGGACTGTAGTCTGACTGTTGTGATGTAATTTATTGCAGTTGGACTGTAGTCTGACTGTTGTGATGTAATTTATTGCAGTTGGACTGTAGTCTGACTGTTGTGATATAATTTATTGCAGTTGGACTGTAGTCTGACTGTTATGATATATTTTTTTTGTATTGGGATTGTTGTTGTGAAGTTGTCTTAATGTGCGAGGGCTGCGGTGTATTTGAACTCTTGTTTGATTGTTGTTTTGTTCTCTGCCGTAGTCATATTTGAGTCCTTTTGTTGTCCTATTGTAGTCTGATTGTTGTCCCACTTGCTTTTGGGTTCTGGTTTCAGGGTGGAGAGGAAGGAGTGGTCCCGTCTAAAGAACAAAGGTAAAAACAAAAGCCTACATCCACAACCACTCAGTGAGTGCATGCTAAGCGGTGTAACGATGTGTGGTAGAGTGTGTGTAACGGTGTGTGGTAGAGTGTGTGTAACAGTGTGTGGTAGAGTGTGTAACGATGTGTGGTAGAGTGTGTGTAATGGTGTGTGGTAGAGTGTGTAACGATGTGTGGTAGAGTGTGTGTAACGATGTATGGTAGAGTGTGTGTAACGGTGTGTGGTAGAGTGTGTAACGATGTGTGGTAGAGTGTGTGTAATGGTGTATGGTAGAGTGTGTGTAACGGTGTGTGGTAGAGTGTGTAACGATGTGTGGTAGAGTGTGTGTAACGGTGTGTGGTAGAGTGTGTAACGATGTGTGGTAGAGTGTGTGTAACGGTGTGTGGTAGAGTGTGTGTAACGGTGTGTGGTAGAGTGTGTAACGATGTGTGGTAGAGTGTGTGTAACGGTGTGTGGTAGAGTGTGTAACGATGTGTGGTAGAGTGTGTGTAACGGTGTGTGGTAGAGTGTGTAACGAGGTGTGGGAGAGTGTGTAACGGTGTGTGGTAGAGTGTGTGTAACGGTGTGTGGTAGAGTGTGTGTAACGGTGTGTGGTAGAGTGTGTAACGATGTGTGGTAGAGTGTGTGTAACGGTGTGTGGTAGAGTGTGTGTAACGGTGTGTGGTAGAGTGTGTGTAACGGTGTGTGGTAGAGTGTGTGTAACGGTGTGTGGTAGAGTGTGTGTAATGGTGTGTGGTAGAGTGTGTGTAATGGTGTGTGGTAGAGTGTGTGTAACAGTGTGTGGTAGAGTGTGTGTAATGGTGTGTGGTAGAGTGTGTGTAATGGTGTGTGGTAGAGTGTGTGTAATGGTGTGTGGTAGAGTGTGTGTAATGGTGTGTGGTAGAGTGTGTAACTGTGTGGTAGAGTGTGTAACGGTGTTTGTTTCGTGTTTTCAGGTCGAGAAGGTTTTGTGCACAGCTATGAGCTGGTCACTCAGATTGAAGGTGAGTGTTGGCATCACATGACCTCTTATTAAAGTTAATTTCTGTGTTAATGAACTATAATGACACTAACCTTTACTCACCCTCAAGAACCTTTAAAACCATTAACAAACATAAGCAATCCTAAACCAACCTTAATAAACCTTAACGACCCTAAACTAACCTAAACGACCCCAAACGACCCTAAACGAACCTTAACGATGACACCTGTTCATGGCTCACTTGGTCTGGAACCTTTAAATACCTTTCACTGTGGTTTTAACTGGACAACACCTCCCGCTGTTGTCGTAGCGACCACCAGAGGATGCTGCTTATGCTGATGATCTCACCTTTGCTCCCTCTCCTTGTTAGTGGACTACGCTCGCCCCGTCATCATCCTGGGCCCGACCAAAGACCGGATCAATGACGACCTGCTGTCCGAGTACCCAGACAAGTTTGGCTCCTGTGTCCCTCGTAAGTTTCCAGCTTGAAACGGAAAGTAGGATCGGAGCGAACAGGAAGTGACTCTCTCTGTCTCCCTCACTCTGCAGACACAACTCGCCCTCGCCGGGACTACGAGGCCGATGGGCGGGACTATCACTTTGTGTCGTCACGGGAACAGATGGAGCGGGATATCCAGTCTCATCGCTTCATCGAGGCGGGGCAGTACAACAACCATCTGTATGGGACGTCAGTGCAAAGTGTTAGACAGGTGGCTGAGCAGGTGAGCCACACCCATCTACTGCAGTTACTATAGCAACAGCTTTAATGCCCATTTCTGGGGTTACCATAGCTACAGCTGTAATAGATCATGACGTATATGTGTGGTTGTTTTTCAGGGGAAACACTGCATCCTGGACGTGTCGGCGAACGCCGTCAGGAGGCTGCAGGCCGCTCAGCTCCACCCCATCGCCATCTTCATCAGGCCACGCTCTCTGGAGAACATCCTGTAAGCACTGAGGGCAACAGTAGGGAAACCTGTGAGGTCATTAGTGAGGTCATCAGTGAGGTCATCAATGATGTCATTAGTGAGGTCATTAGTGATGTCATCAGTTTTTTTTTTTAGATGTTTAACGTTGATGGCGAGGACAGACCATCTCAGAGTTATAAAGAATGTCTTTGGTTCAGAGTTTGTGTTTGTGCATGCAGGGATCTGAATAAGCGTCTGTCAGAGGAGCAGGCGAGGAAAGCTCTGGACCGAGCCATTAAACTGGAGCAAGACTTCCTGGAGTGTTTTACAGGTAAAGATGTCTTCCTGTATGCAGAAACACGCCCCCTTTATCAGGTAGAAGCTAAGTCTCTGTTTGTGTGTTTACAGCCGTGGTGCATGGCGACAGCTTCGAGGAGGTCTACCACCTGGTCAAGGCTGTCATCGAGGAGCAGAGCGGCCCTTATATCTGGGTTCCAGCTCGTGACAGACTCTGATTGGCCACTGCCAGCCTCCAGCGCCATCACACCTCCCTCCACCCTTCCTCTCAACAGCGTGACCTAACGGAGGGCAGGCGTTTGTCTTTTTACATTTTTGTTTCTTTCTACGGAGGACAGCACTTCAGCAAGCCCTTTGGACTGGCACTGTTGCCATGGCAACCCTGTGATGTTCAATATGAGAAGGGGGCGTGTCTGTCCATCTGCCCAGTCTGTGATGGAGGCAGAGACGATGGACAGTCTGGGTGTTGGTTGAATAATTGTGTATTTGAATCAGAGGAGCATAGACCTGAGTTCATATTCAGTATTTATATTATCCTATTTATTGATTGATTTACCTATTGATCTATTGATTTATGTGATGTGAAAATGCTGTGAGTGTGTGTGGGCGTGGCTGTGTGAGCGTTGGTGTGAAGTGTAAATAAAGACTGTGTGACTGTAAATACAACCATGGGGCTCAAACACACAGTCTATTCAGGGCTTAAAGTATGAAACACTAGATCACAACTCTGACCACCCATTTAAGGACTACAATACCCACAATCCTCACATAAAGGACTGCAACACCCACAATCCTCCCTAAAAGGACTTCAACATCCACAATCCTCCCTAAAAGGACTTCAACACCCACAATCCTACCTAAAAGGACTACAACACCCACAATCCACACTTAATGGACTTCAACAATCACAATCATCCCTTAAAAGACTACAACACCCACAATCCTAACTAAAAGGACTACAACACCCATAACCCCCCCCTTAAGGACTACCACACCCACAATCCTAACTAAAGGACTACATTAACCACAATCTCCCCTACAAGGACTACAAAACCCCTAAAAGGACTACAACATCAACAATCCCAGGTTAAAGGACTACAACACCCACAATCCTCACCAAAAGGACCATACCACCCACAATCCTCCCTAAAAGGACTACAACACCCACAATCCTACCTAAAAGGACTTGAACAATCACTATCCTCCCTTAAAGGACTACAACACCAACAATCCTCCCTAAAAGGACTACAACTCCCACAATCCTCAATTAAAGGACTACAACACCCACAATCAACCCTAAAAGAATACAACACCAACAATCCTCCCTAAAGGACTAAAACACCCACAATCCTCACCAAAAGGACCATAACACCCACAATCCTCACCAAAAGGACCATACCACCCACAATCCTACCAAAAAGGACTTCAACAATCACAATCCTCCCTTAAAGGACTACAACACCCACAATCCTAACTAAAAGGACTACAACACCCATACCCCCCCCCCCCCCCCCCCCCTTAAGGACTACCACACCCACAATCCTAACTAAAGGACTACATTAACCACAATCCCCCCTAAAAGGACTACAAAACCTCCTAAAAGGACTACAACACCAACAATCCCAGGTTAAAGGACTACAACACCCACAATCCTCACCAAAAGGACCATAACACCCACAATCCTCCCTAAAAGGACTTCAACAATCACAATCCTCCCTAAAAGGACTACAACACCCACAATCCTCCCTAAAAGGACTACAACACCCACAATCCTACCTAAAAGGACTTCAACAATCACAATCCTCCCTAAAAGGACTACAACACCCACAATCCTAAATAAAAGAATCCCAACACCCACAATCTACACTTAATGGACTTCAACACCCACAATCCTACCTAAAAGGACTTGAACAATCACAATCCTCCCTTAAAGGACTACAACACCAACAATCCACCCTAAAAGGACTACAACTCCCACAATCCTCAATTAAAGGACTACAACACCCACAATCCTCCCTAAAAGGACTACAACATCAAACAATCCTCCCTAAAAGGACTACAACAACCACAATCCTAACTAAAAGGAATATAACATCCACAATCCTCCCTCAAAGGACTACAACTCCCACAATCCTGCCGAAAAAGACTACAACACCCACAATCCTCACCAAAAGGACCATAACACCCACAATCCTCCCTAAAAGGACTACAACACCCACAATCCTAACTAAAAGGACTACAACACCCACAATCCTCCCTGAAAGGACTGCAAACCCCACAATCCTGCCAAAAAAGACCACAACACCCACAATCCTCACCAAAAGGACCATAACACCCACAATCCCCCCCTAAAAGGACTACAACATCCCCTAAAAGGACTACAACACCCACAGTCCCAGGTTAAAGGACTACAACCCCCCCCCCCCCAAGACTACAACACCCACAATCCTAGTTTACAGGACTTCAACACCCACAATCCTATGTTTAAGGACTACAACACCCACAATCTTAACTAAAAGAACTACAGTACCCACAATCCCCCTAAAAGGACTTCAACATCCAGGGCCCTCTTAAAGGGCTACAACATCTGCAATATACAGACACCCCCACCCCCTATGTGAAGGACTACAACTCCCTTAACACTCCTGCTAACGACAAAACCCATTATTTCCATCAAAATGCCTACAATCCCTGCAAACCGCTTATGATGGACTACAAAACCCACATCTTGCCTTGAAAGTACTACAGCGCCTGTGATCCCCTCCCCCAGAAGGACTACAACATCCAAAACTCCCTTTTATGGACTACAACACCTAAAAACACTGTAACATAAACTACAACACTAAAACACCTACAGTCCCCTAAGAAGTACTACATTACCCACAATCATACCCATACAGTTTACAACAGATGGACTACATCGCCCGTTATCATCCACATGTGGACTACAACACCCATGATTCCCTTTATACTGACTAAAGATCCAGATCTCCATATGTGGACTACAACACCCATGATTCCCATGAGTCTGACCAAAAATCCAAAACTCCATATGTGGACTACAACACCCATGATTCCCATGACTGTGACTAAAGATCTAGATCTCCATATGTGGACTACAACACCCATGATTCCCTTTATACTGACTAAAGATCCAGATCACCATATGTGGACTACAACACCCATGATTCCCACGAGTCTGACTAAAGATCCAGATCTCCACATGTGGACTACAACACCCATGATTCCAATGAGTCTGACCAAAAATCCAAAACTCCACATGTGGACTACAACACCCATGATTCCCATGACACTGACTAAAGATCCAGATCTCCACATGTGGACTACAACACCCATGATTCCCATGACACTGACTAAAGATCCAGATCACCACATGTGGACTACAACACCCATGATTCCCATGACACTGACTAAAGATCCAGATCACCACATGTGGACTACAACACCCATGATTCCCATGACACTGACTAAAGATCCAGATCACCACATGTGGACTACAACACCCATGATTCCCATGACACTGACTAAAGATCCAGATCACCACATGTGGACTACAACACCCATGATTCCCATGAGTCTGACTAAAGATCCAGATCTCCACATGTGGACTACAACACCCATGATTGCCATGAGTCTGACTAAAGATCCAGATCTCCATATGTGGACTACAACACCCATGATTCCCATGAGTCTGACTAAAGATCCAGATCTCCATATGTGGACTACAACACCTGCAGTATCCCTAAATAGGACTACAAAACCCACAGTCCTCTTCATAGGGACAGGCAAAGCAAAGTTCTTTTGATGATGGTTACCATCAGCTTCATCTCCCTCATCTGGACTACAACATCCATGATTACCATGATATGGACTACAAAACCCACAGTCCTCCCCAGCTTGGACCTCAATAGACCAGACCTTATTCATAAAGACTTGTAGGCTCATTCTCTGCCTGGACTGTAACACCGACAGTCCTCCCCATGTGGACTACAACATTTATGGTTTTGATCATTTGGACTACAAATCTCATAATCCTCTTCATGTGGACTACAACATTCATGGTTTTTATAATCTGGACTACAAATCCCATAATCCTCTTCATGTGGACTACAACATTCATGGTTTTTATAATCTGGACTACAAATCCCATAATCCTCTTCATGTGGACTACAACATTCATGGTTTTTATAATCTGGACTACAAATCCCATAATCCTCTTCATGTGGACTACAACATTCATGGTTTTCATCTTAAGGACTACAACTCCCACACTCCCCTGTGTGTTTGGAGCTGGCCTGCCCGATGGTGACTTTCCCTTTTGTTGCTTAGCAACAAGGAGGTCAAAGTGAAACTAAAGACTTCCATGCTAATGCTAAAGCTCACGGCTCTGGACTTCATTACCCATACTTCCATGCTTCAGTGACAATCATGTCACTTACATGAGGACTACATTTCCCACAGTTCACAGTCTCCTGCTGAGGGTCAACGACACCCAGAATCCTCCTGTGTTCTTGACTGCAGTACCCATGATTCTTTGCACCTGAGCTGGAACAGAGGTGGCTTTTAACCACAGGGGGGAGGAGCTAAGCTCGCTACAAACACTTGGACAGGTGAGGGAGGGGCATCGTCACCTGTAGCCACGCCTCCTCACTTGTCCCTCCTACTTTTACCCATGATGCTTTGGGAGAGCTGCTGACAGCTCACCTGTCCCTGTGACGCCACCTGGTGGGCGGCGGCTCTGAGACTGATTATCAGGGTCATGTGACTAATACTGGTGTGATCAATAACCCTATTTATTGATGATGTGACATCATCACACTGACTCACTGGTCTTTGTTTGGAGCACTGCTAACACTTTGTAAAGCTCTGAATCATATCCTCCTATATTTATGATCCTGTGACTCTTCAGAGGCTCGTTGTATAATGAAATATTAGTTATTAATTCAATCATTGAAATATTGAATAAATTCCTTATAAAAGCTGAACCTGTGCGTGATCCGTGTCTCTACGTCTCCTTCATTATTCTCCAGCAGGACTCTGACGGAGTCTGGATGCTGGAACGAGACCAGAGTCTGGACTACAGTTAATAAACGACCCAGAACAACAGCTTCAGAGGACCCAGACTCTATTAGGTGGTTTTCACACCTGGTAGTCCGGGGGCTCGGTCCGTTTTGGAACAGGAATGGCAGCGTTGTTGCTCTTTCCTTTGTTTTGTTTCACATTCACGCTGCTCTCTTGGTCAAACGGACCAAACCGTCTGACCGCCTACAACCTCTGACAGGGCGCTGTCGCCACGAACAAATGGCGATCAAGAAGAACAGAATGCGTAGAAGAAGACAACTCCTCCCGCCGGTCTTTAATTCCTTCATGAAAAAACACAGAATTTATGCTGTCACGGGGTTTCTGCTCTTGCACCGGGGCATCAGGAGCAGCCAGCGAGACGGTGCGCTGTCCAACATGACGTTATTTACACAAGACGAATAAATAAGCACGGACTGCGACGTGTTGCCATGGCTACCCAGACGCCAAGCGAGGTACTGACATGTACTCGAGCATATTAAAGGGGCTCTAAGATTTAGAAAAACATCAGTGTAGCGACACCGCAGGTCATTAGGCGAACGACAACATTGTGTTGCTCGTCCACGATGGCGTGCTCCTTGCTCATGAAGGAGCCTCCGGTTTATCAGCTGATACACACGCAGACCACGGTGGTTTACAGAGGAGGTAAGTGACGTAACACGTAAAAGTTCCACCAACTAAAAATGAAAATGAATAAAGTATGTTTGAACCTCTAGTGCAGACACGGCACAAAATTAAATATGGGTTCATATGAGGTGATTAAAAAAGGATGATGATATTCTCATAACCGTCTCTATGAATGAACAACTTCACTACTTAGTGCAGCACTGACCAGTTTTATTGTCTTTTTCCGTGTGTAATGTGTAAAGTGTATTGAATGGGACGCCTTTCAGAGCAGAAGCAACAGGGCTAACGTTGCTTAGCTCTGGTAATGGAGCCTCGACTGTGGATATCAGATAGCTGATGTTATGTGTTGAAGACATAACTCAGTAAGTTGAGTCCAGCGCCAGGAAGCAAGAAAAAGATGCAATATCATCCGGAAAACACTAAATGAGCAACTTGACATTCTCCTTGTTTGGATAGCATCTTCATAAGCAAGCTAACGCGATGTAGCATATGGTTTATACAACATAAATCACTACATCGTATTTCATGGTCCGGAGGATGCCTTACCTTTTCAGCAGAAAGACGGCCATCTCTGGATCAGTATTTATCCTGAAGGCCGAGTGAAGATCCCTCCATTTCTCAAATGCTTCCCCCTGCATCGGTCACTCTCTCTTTTAGCTTAACGGGCCTCAGCAGATAAAACTGTCTTAGTTTTTCATGTTTTCGTGGAGGTTGTGTGGGTGTTTGGGCTGAGCTAGCCAGTCTTTTAGTCGCAGAAGCAGCCTTCTCCAGTCAACACGCCGTTGTCAGGTATAAACAGAGCGAGGGGGTGAGCGCAGTACGTAGTACCCAACATCCCTTCTGTTGAGATTTCACGGGAAATTCGGCCCGAATTCTTCACAGAGAAACAACTCCACAGGCTTATACAGGCAAATAAAGAAGACATAAAGAGCCTCATTCTTCACATCGGGATAAAGTGCACCATTTTAGACTCAAAGTGGAAGTTTTAAAGCAAAAATCTTACATAAAGCCCCTTTAAATCACATATAAATCCGTATATCATCACGCTTTATGCCACTTCTGTCTTTGGTTCACGAGTTGGTCCGCTTTGCTTTCACACCTCCATGAACCGCACCAGGGATCGTTTGGAAGCGGACCGAGACCCCCTGTTTTCAGGCTGACCACAGTCCGCTTGTTTGGTCCGCACCAGAGTTCGTGTGAGCGTTCACACCACTCCAGACGGACCGTTTAAAGTGGACCAAACAGCTCTGGTGTGAATGCGGCCTCAGTGTTCATTAATCTGTCAGTTATTAGTGATTCTGTGAGAGGGCTTTCACACCTACGTCGTTTGGTCCGGACTTTTGGACTTTCCTGTTTGGTCCAAACCAAAACGATAGGTGTAAAACCTCCCCTGGACCGTGGTCCTTGGACCTTAGATCTCTCCTCATCTTTTCTCTGAATACAAATCAACCTTCTGCAGAAAACAGAAGCTGTGGTTTGATGCTGCCATTTAAAGACAGAGGGGGGTGGGGGGGGGGTGGGATCAGGTTAGGACGTTCAGAGTCTGGCAACAAGAAAAGATGGAGGGATCGTCTGTGTTCCTGCTGCTGGGTGAGTCTAACACTGAGAACATTCATTCATTCATTCATTCATCACTGTCAGTCTGTAGTATTCTGGATCATTGTTCATGCAGCCATTCACAAAAGTTGGGTCGCTGTGTAAAATGTCAGTAAAAGCAGAAGTCAATGACTGTTAAATCTCAGAAGCTCAGATTTGATTCACAGTAGAGCAGAAACGACATGTCAAAGGTTAAACTGAGACATTTTAACCTTTCAGGAAAATATGAGGGACGGGCAACAAAAGGCTGGAAAAGTAAGTGGTACATGGTCTGTGGTGACATCACTGCATGGGCTCAGGAACATTCCAGAAATCATTGTCTGTCAACACAGTTGGCCAGGCCATCCACCAATGACAGTTAACACTTTAGGCGCCAGTTTTTTCAAGAAAATATTCAGTTGTGATCTCAAGATTTCCAAAGGCCGTAGCTTGAAAGTGGTTAGAGATAAAGGCATGCTGTAAGGCCGGCTACACACCAGACGACTCGGCCAGACTGTCAGATCGCTGGAGACCACACACCTGCCGACCTGCCTACGACCTCGCATGATCACGTGACTTCAGAAAAAAAAACAAACAAAAAAAAAACCACAGATGTCTGCTGATACCGTCTTGCTGTCTCTCTACAACAGGCTGTCCTGGCGTGACTTACAGGTGCAGCAACAATCATAAAACAAGAGAAAGACTCAGGATCAAATCCTGGCTGGAATGAAGGTACCGTTGTGTTTATGGGTGTGAGCGGTGAAAGAAGCCTGCGTATGATCCGTCTGGTGACGCTACCTGGTTGTTGTGGTTACTCCGTCAGCAGCACTACCACCTAGAATAGTAAATATCAAACACGTTTGATATTTACGATTCAGGGTCTTGGATGCTACGACGTGATTTGGAGCAGTAAATTAACCGTGTTGACACCACACACACGCAGACTACTCAGACAAATATTCGTTTGCTACGAGGCTCCAGTTGGTATACGCCCCCACGATCGTCAAAGGAGGCAAATCATGGCCCAAATCAGGCTTAAAATCCTCTAGTGTGTGGCCAGCCTAAATGAGAAAACTCTTCAGTCTGACCCAAAGTGTGTGATGGGAGTAAATTCACACATCTAATTTGCATATTCTGACATCACCAAGCGGCCTTCACCGCCACTGCTTCTACCACGTCTGCCCCTACCTCTGCGTTTTTTTTTAAATTCCTGCTACCTCCATTAATATTCATGTTTTGACCACCCCTGAAACCCCCACCATGTCCCCTCATCGACGTTTGCCGATGCCCTCCAGGTGAGGAAAAGCATCGGCTTTGGTATGTGCTGCTTCTGGACTCTGATGACGTAGGAGTCGCTGTGGACACAATGGCAGTCTCAGGCTCACCGGACGACTGAACGTCATCGTCACGGGGGGAATATTCCTCTATTCCTCCCAGCATTGTGAGTATTCCTGCTACAATTCGCTCTCTTTCTCTCATTTACTCTCCGACTACAACCACTATGACCACTTCCTCGTCTCCTTGACCTCGGGTGTGTCTTCAGACTCTCTCTCCAAAACTTTGAATAGAAAAATGCCCACAAATGCTGCTGGGATTGAAGTTACTCATGTCCGCCATCTCCTGGAGTAAAGTAGTAACAACATTAGGCACTATCTTTGCAGCTACAGCCCACAGGATCTAGAATCACCGTGGTCCATCTTCTCTGGACCAAAGCTCATTTAACATGGACTGAGGAAACATGGAAAACTGTTCTGTGGTCAGAGGAAACATGGAAAACTGTTCTGTCAGAGGGAACATGGAAAACTGTTCTGTCAGAGGGAACATGGAAAACTGTTCTGTCAGAGGGAACATGGAAAACTGTTCTGTCAGAGGGAACATGGAAAACTGTTCTGTGGTCAGAGGAAACATGGAAAACTGTTCTGTCAGAGGGAACATGGGAAACTGTTCTGGTCTTTGTGTCATGCCGTTAACTCTCCTGTTGTTGGTCACCAGTCTACATGAGGTCTCATGATGACCCGGTCTATTTTAGGGAACCTGTTTGTGTCTCTGATGTTTCAGGAAGCTGACACTCCTCAAGTCCATCAGCTCAGTGTGTGTTTCACACTCACACTTCCTCCTTCTATGTTTCTGAAGGTGTCTGCTGGTATGAACAGAGCTGTGAACAGGAACCGTCTTTGACTGTTTAACCACATTTAGTTCTTTGGACCCCTGTTAGCTTTAGCATTAGCTCACCTAATGTTTGGTGTTGTTGGAGCTAGTCTCTCTCCCAGCATTAACTCACTCACAGTGATATGAACTCATGAACATTTATTCTCATTTATGGTCCACTGATGAGCATTGTTATGACCCTGGGTCATATTATTTCTGTTTTACTGCACATGTGCAGCTCTGTGAGTCCTCCCCTGCAGTGTTGAGTGTGTGAGTGTGTCTCTGTGTGGGTGTGTCTAAGTAATTAGGTGGTGATGCAGGTGGCTGTAGCCGATTGGATCATTGAAGAGGAAGGTGCTGCTGCTGATTGGATCTGACCACTCCCCCCAGCCTTTAAATGTCAGCTGCTGCAGTCTGCTCTCCCCTTCACCAGCCACTTCCAAAGAAGCCAGCAGCTCTGTGATTTGTAGCTTAGCTTTTTGTGAATTGTAGATTTGAGTGTTTAGACTTAGAAATAGCTCTCTTGGCTTTGGTGACTTCACTTAGATTGTGACTGTTGTAAATTTGTGAATATTTGTGTTAAACTTTAAGCTCTTGGCAGCAGGGAGTAACCACTTTTGCTAATTTGTTTGTTACTCTTATTAATTCAATTAAACTGCTGTTTAACTTTGCTTAATTTGTACCTGGCTTCCTTGGGAGTGGGATGAGTGGGGCCACACATTGTGTTATGTCCAGGTTCCCCTAGACTGGGACGTAACAGCATCCACAGTTTCACCAACGATTTTATATACAACTTTATTTTATTTCATATTTAACCTTCAGTCCTCTGACTTCAATGATGTCATCCTGTAAGGAGCTTCACAGTAGAAATCAGACTTTAACTTTTAAACACCTGGACCAGGACCAGACTTACCATAACCCTGGGCCAGGACCAGACTTACCATAACCCTGGACCAGGACCAGACTGACCATCACCCTGGACCAGGACCAGACTGACCATAACCCTGGACCAGGACCAGACTGACCATAACCCTGGACCAGGACCAGACTGACCATAACCCTGGGCCAGGACCAGACTTACCATAACCCTGGACCAGGACCAGACTGACCATAACCCTGGACCAGGACCAGACTGACCATAACCCTGGGCCAGGACCAGACTGACCATAACCCTGGACCAGGACCAGACTGACCATAAACCTGGGCCAGGACCAGACTGACCATAAACCTGGACCAGGACCAGACTGACCATAAACCTGGACCAGGACCAGACTGACCATAACCCTGGGCCAGGACCAGACTGACCATAAACCTGGGCCAGGACCAGACTGACCATAAACCTGGGCCAGGACCAGACTGACCATAACCCTGACCAGGACCAGACTGACCATAAACCTGGGCCAGGACCAGACTGACCATAAACCCTGACCAGGATCAGACTGACCATAAACCTGGACCAGGACCAGACTGACCATAAACCTGCACCAGGACCAGACTGACCATAAACCTGGACCAGGACCAGATTCACATGTGGTCTTGTTCTTTGTCTGCAGGTGCGTCTGTGCTGCTCCTGTCCCCCCAGACCGTCCCGGCAGTCTCTGTGTCCATCAGTCCAAACCGTCCTCAGTTCTTTCATGGTGAGAGGTTCTCACTCAGCTGTCAGGGGGTCCTGGATTCTGGTCCATGGACCGTGAAGAGAAGAGACCACAGCGACAGGACTCATCAGTGTGGGGTTCAGGGAGGCTTTGAGAGGCTTGATGGGTCCTCCTGCATCGTGTCTGATCTGGACTATCTCAAAGATGGAGGATCCTACTGGTGTTAGGACGGAGATGGACACAGGAGTGAAGAGCTTCGCATTCATGTCGGTGGTACGTAGACTCATAACCAGATCCTGGTCTCCATTCTGGGTCAAAGGGTGTCGCCGGATTTTAAAAGTCCACAAGGACCTTTGTGGTTGTCTGGTCTCTGATGAATACCCTGGAATGTGTTTTTTCCCAGGTTCTTGATAACTTTAACTGTGTTCTCCTTCCCTCCTTCCCTGCCAGAGGACCTGATCCTGGAGATCCTGGCCCTCCCGGTCTACACTGGTGATGAGGTCCAGCTACGTTGCAGGTCCAGGTTTGACAGATTCAGTGCTGGAGAGATGAGTCTGTCCTTCAGCACCAGAGACAGATCGAACCATTACCGCTCAGAGCGCACCATCAGTCCGGTCCGGCTGTCGGACCAAGGAGAGTACAGGTGCTCAGCCCGGGAGAACAACATGATGAGGGAGTCTGGGACGAGCCAGCTGACGGTCCGAGTGAGGGCGACGCCCACCGGTGAGTCTGCTTTTATTCATTATGATCTCTCTTCATCAGATAATGTGACCCCACTATACTCAGCTCTAACACACCAGAAACACACTAATCCCTGAGACAGGACCTGGATCTGGGTGCTGGTTTAGCTTTGCTGGTCGAGGCCAGGTCCTGGTGTTAGTGCAGACTACATCCCGGTCCATCTGTAGCACCAGGAGGTGTGAGGACCCTGTTTGATTTTGGTTGGACCTTTACGGTTCTGAGCATATCTCAACAGTTTCAGCCCATTGTTTGGTAACTTTTACCAATTTTTGCCCATTTCTGACTTTGTTTTGCCTAATTTTGCCATGTTTTTCATCAGAGTTTGATTCAGACTGATGATGGTGAAGGGGGCGTGGTTAGGGGCGTGGTTAGGGGTGTGGATCAACTTCATTCAAGGAATTACCCATGACATTAAAATCATGACTTCACATGAGCTTCCCGTCCCTACGAAGGACCATTTTACCGCCATGACACCATCTTAGTGAAGACGTGATGGGGCGGGGTCATTAAAATCTTTAAACGCCACTGTCAGTCAGTCTTTAATGACTCTTCCTGCTTGTGTGATTTACAGCCCCTCCTCCTCCCTCCTCCACTCCCCCTCCTACCTCCTCCTCTCCTCTTACTACCTCGTCTCCTCCTCCTACCTCCTCCTCTCCTCCTCCTACCTCCTCCTCTCCTCTTACTACCTCGTCTCCTCCTCCTACCTCCTTCTCTCCTCCTCCTACCTCCTCCTCTCCTCTTACCTCCTCCTCTCCCCCTCCTACCTCCTCCTCTCCTCTTACTACCTCGTCTCCTCCTCCTACCTCCTCCTCTCCTCTTACCTCCTCCTCTCCCCCTCCTACCTCCTCCTCTCCTCTTACTACCTCGTCTCCTCCTCCTACCTCCTCCTCTCCTCCTCCTACCTCCTCCTCTCCTCCTCCTACCTCCTCCTCTCCTCCTGCCACCACCCCTTCACCCCCTCCTCCCTCTGCGCCCATGCTCAGACTCTTCTGCCATCTGGTGGTCGCCTGTCCATTCTGCGTCTGCACCGTCCTGATGGCGTCCATGATCTGCAGCAGGAAGTCAGGTTTGTAAGACCAGAGTACTGGCTGTAGCGTTCAGATATGAACAGGAACCTGAACTGAGCCACCTTAGTTCCTGTGCCAAACATTAGAGCACCACAGTCCCCCCATGACTGCAGACCAGGAGTCCTACCTTCTCCTGTAAGGAAGACTTTTAAAAAAAATAGAAAAGTACCATTCTTTAAGCTGTGGAGGGAAATCTGGAGCCCCTAAAGGTGTTTTAAAGGACAGGCAGGGGTGCTGATTCTAGCAGCTGGACTGGAGACCATCCTGAGGTCAGCTCTGATGGGTTGGCAGACTGATTTCTAAACTTGTCAATCCCAGCATGCTCCACTGTCCTCCTCTGGATCACCACAAGGGTGCGCCCTCTCACCTATTTTATTCCTGTTGTACTCTAAAGCCAGCATGTTACAGTCAGATCCGTTAGTCTGCTGGTGGTTCTGGTCTTGAGTCTGAGGAGTTTTGATGTTGATCACACTGGAATGAAGAGGTTTTAGTCCTGGTCTAATGAATCTGGTCTGGCTTTCTCCTACCTGTGTGGTACGGGTCCCTCAGTTTAAAAAAATCACACCGGACTGCAGGGCGTTCCAGGACTCTGTGGTAAAGTTCTGGGTTGGACCCTGACCCACCTAACTCCATTGTTCAAAGTCAGGACCCTCAGAAAGACCCAGTCTATCCTGGCTCTCTCTAGTCCCTGCTGCCATCCTCTTTTTTAATAGTTAGCTGTGAGACTGGGCCAGGACCTGGACCAGCAGAAGTGGAACAATCAGGCCAGACAGAGAAGAAGCTGACACAGAAACAGAAGTAGACCTGGACCAAGACCCTCCGTCTAAAGTTTGGAGGGTCTCAGTCAGACTACAATGAGATCTGGTCAGTCTGGTCTCAGTCCCAGACTCCTCTAGAATCTGGTCTCAGTCCCAGACTCCTCTAGACTCTGGTCTCAGTCCCAGACTCCTCTAGACTCTGGTCTCAGTCCCAGACTCCTCTAGACTCTGGTCTCAGTCCCAGACTCCTCTAGACTCTGGTCTCAGTCCCAGACTCCTCTAGACTCTGGTCTCAGTCCCAGACTCCTCTAGACTCTGGTCTCAGTCCCAGACTCCTCTAGACTCTGGTCTCAGTCCCAGACTCCTCTAGACTCTGGTCTCAGTCCCAGACTCCTCTAGACCCTGGTCTCAGTCCCAGACTGGTCTCAGTCCCAGACTCCTCTAGACTCTGGTCTCAGTCCCAGACTGGTCTCAGTCCCAGACTCCTCTAGACTCTGGTCTCAGTCCCAGACTCCTCTAGACTCTGGTCTCAGTCACAATGATATTTAACAGCTGTTCTTCACTTCCTGTCACCTGACCTCAATCAATGGGGTCATGTGATGACAAATCCACCCACTCATGCCTCTCACTTTGCTCCGCCCACAGGAAATAAAGAAGCCGTTTCCATGGAGATGACTGATCCTGCTGAAGATGATGTGTATGATGATGTCATCCCCGCTGATGTCACCACTGAGTATGCTCAGTAACTGCTCAGCCACATGACCACCAAGTTTGTTTCTCTTTACAGGAAGTAGCTGTGTGTCTGCAGCTCCTTTCAAAATAAAGTTTGATAAATAAGAAAAACATCATGAGGTCATAATGGTCATGTTTCAGCTCTGGAGCCGAAGGGTTGAGTTCTGACTGAGATCTCAGTAAATACTGGATCTGGATTAGAGAGTCCATGTGTCATCTGTCCTATGACTGACACAAACATCTGTCCTATGACTGACACATACATCAGTCCCATGACTGACACAAACATCTGTCCCATGACTGACACAAACATCTGTCCCATGACTGACACAAACATCTGTCCCATGACTGACACAAACATCTGTCCTATGACTGACACAAACATCTGTCCCATGACTGACACAAACATCTGTCCCATGACTGACACAAACATCTGTCCTATCACTGACACATAAATCTGGCCCATGACTGACACAAACATCTGTCCTATCACTGACACATAAATCTGGCCCATGACTGACACAAACATCTGTCCCATGACTGACCCAAACATCTGTCCCATCACTGACCCAAACATCTGTCCCATCACTGACACAAACATCTGTCCCATGACTGACACAAACATCTGTCCCATGACTGACACAAACATCTGTCCTATCACTGACACAATTATCTGTCCCATGACTGACACAAACATCTGTCCCATCACTGACACAAACATCTGTCCTATCACTGACCCAAACATCTGTCCCATGACTGACACAAACATCTGTCCCATGACTGACACAAACATCTGTCCCATGACTGACACAAACATCTGTCCCATCACTGACACAAACATCTGTCCCATGACTGACCCAAACATCTGTCCTATGACTGACACAAACATCTGTCCCATGACTGACCCAAACATCTGTCCAATGACTGACACAAACATCTGTCCAATGACTGACACAAACATCTGTCCCATGACTGACCCAAACATCTGTCCAATGACTGACACAAACATCTGTCCAATGACTGACCCAAACATCTTTCCAATGACTGACACAAACATCTGTCCAATGACTGACACAAACATCTGTCCCATGACTGACCCAAACATCTGTCCAATGACTGACACAAACATCTGTCCAATGACTGACCCAAACATCTTTCCAATGACTGACACAAACATCTGTCCAATGACTGACCCAAACATCTTTCCAATGACTGACACAAACATCTGTCCCATCACTGACACAAACATCTGTCCCATGACTGACCCAAACATCTGTCCCATGACTGACACAAACATCTGTCCCATGACTGACACAAACATCTGTCCCATGACTGACCCAAACATCTGTCCCATGACTGACACAAACATCTGTCCCATGACTGACACAAACATCTGTCCCATGACTGACCCAAACATCTGTCCCATGACTGACACAAACATCTGTCCCATGACTGACCCAAACATCTGTCCCATGACTGACACAAACATCTGTCCCATGACTGACACAAACATCTGTCCAATGACTGACCCAAACATCTTTCCCATGACTGACACAAACATCTGTCCCATGACTGACCCAAACATCTGTCCCATGACTGACACAAACATCTGTCCCATGACTGACCCAAACATCTTTTCCAAGACTGACACAAACATCTGTCCCATCACTGACCCAAACATCTGTCCCATGACTGACCCAAACATCTGTCCCATGACTGACCCAAACATCTGTCCCATGACTGACCCAAACATCTTTTCCAAGACTGACACAAACATCTGTCCCATGACTGACCCAAACATCTGTCCCATCACTGACCCAAACATCTGTCTCTACAAACAGAGATGACCTAATAGGTGTCACCGACTAATCTTTCAGTGTAATTACAATGTAATAACCAGTGAACAAAGGTGATGTCATACATATGAAGGTAGTATAGTAGTCCTGTAGACGTGTCTGCTGTGTCTCACCGCTGTCAGACGGGTGGGCGGTGGCTCCTTTATTAAAAACTTTTGGCCTCCCTCCTACTGTCTAACCACAGAGACCACAGAGTGAGGTCACTCTGCTCGCTCTCTCTCCTGTGATGTGATTGGTCGCTGTATGAAACTGAACTTTAAACATCAGAGGTGGACCTGTAATCTGTGAGTACAGAAACCAAAGAGAGTCAGCAGCTGATGGACTAGAGCCACAGAGACCGGTAAGTACTGGGACTACAACCCTTTATCTGAGACTCTGGCTAAAAACTACATGGGTACTAAAATTAGTACTGATTAATGATCCTCTACTGGATGATGGATGGATGGATGGATAATTGGATGGATGATGATAGATGGATATATGGATAGATGATGGATGGATAGACGGATGGATGATGGATGGATGATGATAGATGGATGGATGGATGGATGGATGGATGGATGGATAGACAGATGGATGGATGATGGATGGATGATGATAGATGGATGGATGGATGGATGGATGGATGGATGATGATTGATGGATGGATGGATAGATGATGATGGATGGATGATGATAGATGGATGATGGATGGATGATGGATGGATGATGGATGGATAGATGATGATGGATGGATGATGGATGGATGATGGATTGATGGGTGGGTGGATGGATGATGGATGGATGATGGATGGATGATGGATGGATGATGGATTGATGGGTGGGTGGATGGATGATGGATGTCCCGTGTATATGTAGACATGTATAGGAGTGCATGTACACAATGCCTCAATGTGATCTATAAAACATGGGTTTCTGTTCAGACTGTCTGCTCCTCTTCCTCAGAGAGATGAAGGTCACCCTGATAGTCCTGTGTTTACTGAGCCTCAGTCTGAGCATGTCTGTAAGTACATACTACCACCCATCAATCACTCACTCAATCAATCAATCAATCAATCAATCAATCAATCAATCACTCACTCAATCAATCAATCAATCAATCAATCAATCAATCAATCAGCCAGTCAGTTCTGCCTACACCACTGTGGCAGACACGCTGACCAGTGCATTGTCTCCATAATCCTGTTCACTGTGTCAGCACTAGTTTATAATCTAGGGTCAGGAGGTCATTAGAGTTTAATGTGACTGTTGGTCACATCCAGACTACCTGCTTCACCTGTGCTCCGTTAAATTGATTATGTTTGTTTGTTTGTTTGTCTGGTTGTTTTAGATCCACAGAAGAAGAGGGACGAGGTCAGAAAGCTCTGAGGAGAAAAAGGAGGTCAGAGCTCTTTTCCTCCTCTACATACTCCTCTTCTTCCTTCTCTTTAACATCTCATCAACAGACCGCCATCAAAACAGGAGACATTCATCCATGAATCACCATCACCACTGTCCAATCATTACCTATCTCTGCATGAAAATTAACAGTCTCAAAGGCTGGACGGTCATCAGAGTGACTTTGTGACTGCTGAGTGTTCATCAGAGCGACTCTGTGACTGTTGAGTGTTCATCAGAGCGACTCTGTGACTGTTGAGTGGTCATCAGAGTGGCTCTGTGACTGTTGAGTGGTCATCAGAGCGACTCTGTGACTGCTGAGTGGTCATCAGAGCGACTCTGTGACTGCTGAGTGATCATCAGAGTGACTCTGTGACTGCTGAGTGGTCGTCAGAGCGACTCTGTGACTGCTGAGTGGTCATCAGAGCAACTCTGTGACTGTTGAGTGGTCATCAGAGTGACTTTGTGACTGTTGAGTGGTCACCAGAGCGGCTCTGTGACTGTTGAGTGGTCATCAGAGTGACTTTGTGACTGTTGAGTGGTCACCAGAGCGGCTCTGTGACTGTTGAGTGGTCATCAGAGTGACTTTGTGACTGTTGAGTGGTCACCAGAGCGGCTCTGTGACTGTTGAGTGGTCATCAGAGTGACTTTGTGACTGTTGAGTGGTCACCAGAGCGGCTCTGTGACTGTTGAGTGGTCATCAGAGTGACTTTGTGACTGTTGAGTAGTCACCAGAGCAACTCTGTGACTGTTGAGTGATCATCAGAGCGACTCTGTGACTGTTGAGTGATCATCAGAGCGACTCTGTGACTGATGAGTGGTCATCAGAGCGACTCTGTGACTGTTGAGTGGTCATCAGAGCGACTCTGTGACTGTTGAGTGATCGTCAGAGAGACTCTGTGACTGATGAGTGGTCATCAGAGTGACTCTGTGACTGTTGAATGGTCATCAGAGGGACTCTGTGACTGTTGAGTGATCGTCAGAGCGACTCTGTGACTGTTGAGTGGTCATCAGAGCGACTCTGTGACTGTTGAGTGATCATCAGAGCGACTCTGTGACTGTTGAGTGGTCATCAGTGTACACTTTCTTGCTCCTTATCTGGCACATTACACTTTAAACACTGAAACCTTGTTGTAGAGGCTGATGGGTAATGTAGTTTTTAAGACTAACTTCTGACTGACAGTGTTTGTGTTTGGTTCCAGAGAGACTCCAAGGAGAGCTGTGATGAGGAAGAAGAGGAGGAGGAGGAGGGAGGGGAAGAATCCAGAGAGGAGGGAGGAGGAAATTATGAAGGGGTAAAAGAGGAAGAAGACAAAGGGGACAAGGAGGAAGGGGGACAGAAGGAGGACAAAGGGGAGGATGAAGAGTATGAAGAGGAGGAGGAGGAAGAAGATAGAAAGAGAGATGGAGATGATGAAGAGGGTAAACAGGGAGGACGAGAAGATAGGGACAAGGAGGAAGAGGAGGAGAATGTTAAGGAAGATTGCAGAAAGAAGGATGAGGAGGGACCGGAAGGGGAGAAAGTAGAGGATGATGATGAAGTGGAGGAGAATGACGGAGGGAAGGAGGAGGATGAAGGAGGGGAGGAAGAGGATGAAGGACTGGAAGATAATAAAGGTGAGCTTGATGGAGAACTAACCAAGGAGGTTGGGGATTCTGAGGAGGAGAAAGGAGGTGGGGAGGAGGAGGGAGAAGGAGGAACATATGAAGAAGAGGAGGAAAATGGAAAAGAGGATGAAGAAGGTACCGAAGTGGAAGGAGAGACAGGAGGAGAGACAGCAGAAGAAGAGACAGGAGGGACAGGAGGAGCAGAGACTGCAGGAGGTGAGGGAGGAGGAGGGCTAGGAGTAGGAGAGGAAGGAGGCAGACAGACAGAAGAAGGAGGAGAGACAGGAGGAGAGACAGGAAGAGAGACAGGAGGAGGAGAGACAGGAGGAGAGACGGGTGATACAGGAGGAGGAGAAGGAGAGACAGAAGGAGAAACAGGAGGGACAGGAGGAGGAGAGCCAGGAGGAGGAGAGGCAGAAGGAGGGGCAGGAGGAGGAGGAGAAGGAGAAACAGGAGGAGAGACAGGAGGAGAGATGGGAGGAGGAGAGACGGGAGGAGGGATAGGAGGAGGAGAGACAGGAGGAGGGACAGCAGGAGCAGAGACGGCAGGAGGGGTGGGAGGAGGGATAGGAGGAGGAGAGACAGGAGGGAGAGGAGAGACAGGCAGAGGAGAGGTAGGAGGAGAGACAGGTGAAGAAACAGGAGGAGGAGGAGGAGGAGAGACAGGAGGAGAGACAGGAGGAGGAGGAGGAGGAGAGACAGGAGGGGGAGGAGAGACAGGCGGAGAAACAGGAGGAGGAGAGACAGTAGGAGAGACGGGAGGAGGAGAGGCAGGAGGAGAGACAGGTGAAGAAACAGGAGGAGGAGGAGGAGGAGGAGAGACCGGAGGAGAGATGGGAGGAGGAGAGGCAGGAGGAGAGATAGGTGAAGAAACAGGAGGAGGAGGAGGAGAGACAGGAGGAGAGACAGGTGAAGAAACAGGAGGAGGTGGAGGAGAGACAGGAGGAGAGACGGGAGGAGGAGAGACAGGCGGAGAAACAGGAGGTAGAGGAGGAGGAGAGACAGGAAAAGAGACAGGAGGAGGAGTGATGGGAGGAGGGATGGGAGGAGCAGAGATTTTAACAGAAGCAGATGTAGGAGGGGGAGAGACGGCGCCCCCTGCTGTTGATGAACGTGAGAAAGTTTCTATTTAGGTGGGAATTAATGATCAGGATTATTACACATTTAAAATCACTGCTAACAGCGCCCCACATGGACAGGACCGTGACATCACACTTTGTGTCTTTCAGGTCACATGGCACCACCCAGCCAATCACAGGAGATGTCTGACCTCAGGAAGGAGGAGTGTTATTGTTGGAGTCCTTTCAGAATAAAAGCCTATCAACTCTGCGTGTGTCATTGCTGTCTTTAACTCAGAACCTTCCAGAGAGTTCTACCACTCGTCTTCTACTCTGTGTTTGGGGGTGATGGCGTGGAGTTGTGGCGACGTTAACGAGTGAGGGCGTGTCCTGTGAATATTTAATTAAACTAGCCAGACTTTAAAAACAGGCGGCGGCCACATTAACATCTGTCTGGCAGCTCGTTAAGGAGCTTTAATGATCCTCACAGCTGATGATGATGTCACTGATGATGTCACTGTGAGGGTCCAGCAGAGGAACAACAGACAGAAATACTTTGATGTTAAAATGTTTCCTTAGACCGTGATGAAGGTCACATGACTCGGTGACTCTCTGACAGGTGTGGCTACAGACAGTTGTACATCCTCTTTTTAAGGTTCTGGGTTTATAGGTACATTTATACTGCAGCAGTGGAAACACTGTTAATCCCTGGTTATAGACCCCACACCTCTGTAAAACACAGACACTCAGGATTTAAACATTTATTTCACAGTCAAAGGGGAGGTTTCAGTGACAGTGAGCTTCTGTCCTGATGAGCTAACAGCAACTTTAGACCTGAGGACTGGTCCACTAAGAAGGAGGGTAAACCAGTCCGTTAAAAGACCCAGACCGTGTCAGGTACTGTCCATTTAGACGGCTGTCTACTGACTGTATGTGTGCGTGGTGTGGATGCCCCACACATCTCTGTTCAGGGCGTTGGCGGCGCCCTGTGGCAACCACGTGAAGAAGGCAAGCTGCCGCCTGAAGCGTTTCTCATTAAAGAGTTCAAGGTCAGAGGTCAACAGGGCCAGGTGCTCACTGAGCGCACTCAGAGTATAATCACAGTGACAGTGGATAACATGACAAAATGGCAACTCCACTACCGATACATACCGGCACAGGAAGTAGTATTCAACCTGAGGAAAAAGACAGGAAGTTACCTGGAAGGCCATTTATATATGGATTTCATACCCTCATGATCCTGGTGTTACAGTAGTGTTGGTACCCTAATGATTCAGGTGTCATAGTGGACGTGGTACCCTCATGATCCTGATGTTATAGTAGTGTTGGTATCCTAATGATTCAGGTGTCATAGTGGATGTGGTACCCTCATGATCCTGGTGTTATAGTAGTGTTGGTACCCTAATGATTCAGGTGTCATAGTGGATGTGGTACCCTCATGATCCTGGTGTTATAGTAGTGTTGGTATCCTAATGATTCAGGTGTCATAGTGGATGTGGTACCCTCATGATCCTGATGTTATAGTAGTGTTGGTACCCTAATGATTCAGGTGTCATAGTGGATGTGGTACCCTCATGATCCTGGTGTTATAGTAGTGTTGGTATCCTAATGATTCAGGTGTCATAGTGGATGTGGTACCCTCATGATCCTGATGTTATAGTAGTGTTGGTACCCTAATGATTCAGGTGTCATGGTGGATGTGGTACCCTCATGATCCTGGTGTTATAGTAGTGTTGGTACCCTAATGATTCAGGTGTCATAGTGGATGTGGTACCCTCATGATCCTGGTGTTATAGTAGTGTTGGTACCCTAATGATTCAGGTGTCATAGTGGATGTGGTACCCTCATGATCCTGGTGTTATAGTAGTGTTGGTACCCTAATGATTCAGGTGTCATAGTGGATGTGGTACCCTCATGATCCTGGTGTTATAGTAGTGTTGGTACCCTAATGATTCAGGTGTCATAGTGGACGTGGTACCCTCATGATCCTGGTGTTATAGTAGTGTTGGTACCCTAATGATTCAGGTGTCATAGTGGACGTGGTACCCTCATGATCCTGGTGTTATAGTATTGTTGGTATCCTAATGATTCAGGTGTCATAGTGGACGTGGTACCCTCATGATCCTGGTGTTATAGTAGTGTTGGTACCCTAATGATTCAGGTGTCATGGTGGATGTGGTACCCTCATGATCCTGGTGTTATAGTAGTGTTGGTACCCTAATGATTCAGGTGTCATGGTGGATGTGGTACCCTCATGATCCTGGTGTTATTGTAGTGTTGGTATCCCAATGATTCAGGTGTCATGGTGGATGTGGTACCCTCATGATCCTGGTGTTATAGTAGTGTTGGTATCCTAATGGTTCAGGTGTCATAGTGGATGTGGTACCCTCATGATCCTGGTGTTATAGTAGTGTTGGTATCCTAATGGTTCAGGTGTCATAGTGGATGTGGTACCCTCATGATCCTGGTGTTATAGTAGTGTTGGTATCCTAATGGTTCAGGTGTCATAGTGGATGTGGTACCCTCATGATCCTGATGTTATAGTAGTGTTGGTACCCTAATGATTCAGGTGTCATGGTGGATGTGGTACCCTCATGATCCTTGTGTTATAGTAGTGTTGGTATCCTAATGGTTCAGGTGTCATAGTGGATGTGGTACCCTCATGATCCTGGTGTTATAGTAGTGTTGGTACCCTAATGGTTCAGGTGTCATAGTGGATGTGGTACCCTCATGATCCTGGTGTTATAGTAGTGTTGGTATCCTAATGGTTCAGGTGTCATAGTGGACGTGGTACCCTCATGATCCTGGTGTTATAGTAGTGTTGGTATCCTAATGGTTCAGGTGTCATAGTGGATGTGGTACCCTCATGATCCTGGTGTTATAGTAGTGTTGGTATCCTAATGGTTCAGGTGTCATAGTGGACGTGGTACCCTCATGATCCTGGTGTTATAGTAGTGTTGGTATCCTAATGGTTCAGGTGTCATAGTGGGGGTACCCTCATGATCCTGGTGTTATAGTAGTGTTGGTATCCTAATGATTCAGGTGTCATAGTGGACGTGGTACCCTCATGATCCTGGTGTTATAGTAGTGTTGGTACCCTAATGATTCAGGTGTCATGGTGGATGTGGTACCCTCATGATCCTGGTGTTATAGTAGTGTTGGTATCCTAATGATTCAGGTGTCATAGTGGACGTGGTACCCTCATGATCCTGGTGTTATAGTAGTGTTGGTATCCTAATGGTTCAGGTGTCATAGTGGACGTGGTACCCTCATGATCCTGGTGTTATAGTAGTGTTGGTATCCTAATGATTCAGGTGTCATAGTGGACGTGGTACCCTCATGATCCTGGTGTTATAGTAGTGTTGGTACCCTAATGATTCAGGTGTCATAGTGGATGTGGTACCCTCATGATCCTGGTGTTATAGTAGTGTTGGTATCCTAATGATTCAGGTGTCATAGTGGACGTGGTACCCTCATGATCCTGGTGTTATAGTAGTGTTGGTACCCTAATGATTCAGGTGTCATGGTGGATGTGGTACCCTCATGATCCTGGTGTTATAGTAGTGTTGGTATCCTAATGATTCAGGTGTCATAGTGGACGTGGTACCCTCATGATCCTGGTGTTATAGTAGTGTTGGTATCCTAATGATTCAGGTGTCATAGTGGATGTGGTACCCTCATGATCCTGGTGTTATAGTAGTGTTGGTACCCTAATGATTCAGGTGTCATAGTGGATGTGGTACCCTCATGATCCTGGTGTTATAGTAGTGTTGGTACCCTAATGATTCAGGTGTCATGGTGGATGTGGTACCTTCATGATCCTGATGTTATAGTAGTGTTGGTATCCTAATGATTCAGGTGTCATAGTGGATGTGGTACCTTCATGATCCTGGTGTTATAGTAGTGTTGGTACCCTAATGATTCAGGTGTCATAGTGGATGTGGTACCTTCATGATCCTGATGTTATAGTAGTGTTGGTACCCTAATGATTCAGGTGTCATAGTGGATGTGGTACCTTCATGATCCTGATGTTATAGTAGTGTTGGTACCCTAATGATTCAGGTGTCATGGTGGATGTGGTACCCTCATGATCCTGGTGTAATAGTAGTGTTGGTACCCTAATGGTTCAGGTGTCATGGTGGATGTGGTACCCTCATGATCCTGGTGTTATAGTAGTGTTGGTACCCTAATGGTTCAGGTGTCATGGTGGATGTGGTACCCTCATGATCCTGGTGTTATAGTAGTGTTGGTATCCTAATGGTTCAGGTGTCATAGTGGATGTGGTACCCTCATGATCCTGGTGTTATAGTAGTGTTGGTACCCTAATGATTCAGGTGTCATGGTGGATGTGGTACCCTCATGATCCTGGTGTTATAGTAGTGTTGGTATCCTAATGGTTCAGGTGTCATGGTGGATGTGGTACCCTCATGATCCTGGTGTTATAGTAGTGTTGGTATCCTAATGATTCAGGTGTCATAGTGGATGTGGTACCCTCATGATCCTGGTGTTATAGTAGTGTTGGTACCCTAATGATTCAGGTGTCATGGTGGATGTGGTACCCTCATGATCCTGGTGTTATAGTAGTGTTGGTATCCTAATGATTCAGGTGTCATAGTGGATGTGGTACCTTCATGATCCTGGTGTTATAGTAGTGTTGGTATCCTAATGGTTCAGGTGTCATAGTGGACGTGGTACCCTCATGATCCTGGTGTTATAGTAGTGTTGGTATCCTAATGATTCAGGTGTCATAGTGGACGTGGTACCCTCATGATCCTGGTGTTATAGTAGTGTTGGCACCCTAATGATTCAGGTGTCATAGTGGACGTGGTACCCTCATGATCCTGGTGTTATAGTAGTGTTGGTATCCTAATGATTCAGGTGTCATAGTGGACGTGGTACCCTCATGATCCTGATGTTATAGTAGTGTTGGTATCCTAATGATTCAGGTGTCATAGTGGATGTGGTACCTTCATGATCCTGGTGTTATAGTAGTGTTGGTACCCTAATGATTCAGGTGTCATAGTGGATGTGGTACCCTCATGATCCTGGTGTAATAGTAGTGTTGGTACCCTAATGGTTCAGGTGTCATGGTGGATGTGGTACCCTCATGATCCTGGTGTTATAGTAGTGTTGGTACCCTAATGGTTCAGGTGTCATGGTGGATGTGGTACCCTCATGATCCTGGTGTTATAGTAGTGTTGGTATCCTAATGGTTCAGGTGTCATAGTGGATGTGGTACCCTCATGATCCTGGTGTTATAGTAGTGTTGGTACCCTAATGGTTCAGGTGTCATGGTGGATGTGGTACCCTCATGATCCTGGTGTTATAGTAGTGTTGGTACCCTAATGGTTCAGGTGTCATGGTGGATGTGGTACCCTCATGATCCTGGTGTTATAGTAGTGTTGGTACCCTAATGGTTCAGGTGTCATGGTGGATGTGGTACCCTCATGATCCTGGTGTTATAGTAGTGTTGGTATCCTAATGGTTCAGGTGTCATAGTGGATGTGGTACCCTCATGATCCTGGTGTTATAGTAGTGTTGGTATCCTAATGGTTCAGGTGTCATAGTGGATGTGGTACCCTCATGATCCTGGTGTTATAGTAGTGTTGGTATCCTAATGATTCAGGTGTCATAGTGGATGTGGTACCCTCATGATCCTGGTGTTATAGTAGTGTTGGTACCCTAATGATTCAGGTGTCATGGTGGATGTGGTACCCTCATGATCCTGGTGTTATAGTAGTGTTGGTATCCTAATGATTCAGGTGTCATAGTGGATGTGGTACCTTCATGATCCTGGTGTTATAGTAGTGTTGGTACCCTAATGATTCAGGTGTCATAGTGGATGTGGTATGCTCAAGTGGTCAGGTCCAGCTGTAGTGTTGATAAAGTTAGGCGCCATCAACTACTAACTGCCAAGTCCAGTGGAATGACCAAAACAAAAGGTTAGACACGGTCAACATTGTCAATCTGAAGCCCTACTTCGGGGTTCAGCCTCAGTACCTCCGGCTGGGGGGGGGGATCTGTGACGGTGTCACCAAACAAATAAATTAATGAGTGTATGTGAACAAGGAATAATGAATTTAACGATGAAAACGGCAGGTTTTCTTTAAATATGTAAGCAGAAATTACTCCCTGTATATGTAATGTATGGAATGAGGGTACCTGCTGTCATCTATCTGTATTAGTTTGTGATCAAAATCATGAGAAAAAAAGACGAGATAATAAAAGGAGGATGTGTCGTGGGGGAAGAGGCGGAGAAGGAGAAACCCGGGAAAAGAGACAAAGAAGCAGGCATACCTGAGAGATAAGGGCCTGAAAGTAAGATAAAAAGTAACGAGCTGTCCGGAAAATAAGCCTTGAGGTTGAAATAATAAACGGGTAGCAGCTTACCATCTACAACTTTACAATCTTCCCGCTGGACCTCTCTGTGCGGACGCTGGACTGTGCGTCGGGAGCCGGACATAAGCTTTTCCTGGTGGACTGTATTCCTGGATCTGGGTGAGATCGCCTCTTTTTGTCACATTTTTTACCTGGTATACCAGTAGTGTTTCTCGATCGATCACATATTTTGTTTTTTGGGGGGTTTTGCCGTTTGGATTTACTGTTTTCCCTCGTTTCCTGGTGGAGTAAAGACTCATGCGTTTTGCGTGCGTCACGGACTTTTAAAACTCTTAAAAGACACTTAAAAGTGCGTGAAGAAGCGTAGGATTGCGTTTTTCGTTAGTTTGGGACTTGTAGTTTATTCAGAAATCATAAAGACTGTGATCTAATCGTTATTTTGGTTGTGACCCAGTTTTGTTTCAACATTGTTTTGGTTGAGATTTATTAAATGTGAAATCTTTTGAATTCATGACGCTGGCTTGAGAGCTTCATTGGTTATTTTGGTTCAGAGCTGTCGTTTATTTAATTGTGAAATATTCTTGACCTAAAAAAGGTTTTCTATTTTCCTCCTTGTGTGTGATTAACGCTGACGTGAGAAAAGTGAAGTGTTACACCTTTTCCTGAGTAGTAGGTAAAGTGCAGTGGAGGACAAAGGTCAAAGGCTAATGACACATTCCAAATGTGTGCCCTAGTGAGCAACAGCACTGACACTGCTTGATCACATACACTTTCATTACAACGCTACACCGAACAATGGGTATTCATTTTGTTGGAAACAAGCCCTCCTGTGAAAAAGAACTGTTGTGTTATTCAGTATGAGCACAGTCTTTTGGCTGGTTGGTTTTAGACTGTGTCCTGAAAAACAGAGTCCTCTGAGACCTGCTGAAAGTCTTTTTCAACCAACCTGGAAAGTTAGCTGAACTTGTCCTTTTCATACGGACATCTTCACATTGGCTTGCTTGGTGTAGCTTTCATTGTTGCATTTTTTTTCTTACATCTTGCATGCTGATATCAGGAAACTTCGCCAGAGCATGGCCTGTGAGTTGAAACACACACACACACACGCACACACACACGGACAAATAAAACAGAACATTAAACATTTTTTCCATCACCCTACATCCACCATTCAGAATAACAGTCATGAACCCCTCCTTACTGTGGCCATTATCAACCCTGCACCATGGTAGCATCTGTGGGTTATTGTTTTTGATCCTGTTTGTGTATTAGTTTGTGTTCATATGTAGATTCAGTTTAGACCACACTTGGTGGAAAGGAAGAAACAATCCCATTTTGAGGGGAATCAGTCAAAGGCCATGGTCATAGGATATGGTCAAAGTTTCAGCCCAATTCTAGAATAAAAGAGAATATTTAATGTCATATCACTGAACTGTAAAGAGATGCGCAGATGGTTATTATCTAAAAATATAAGGCCATATATAAACCTTCTATTGATCACATGACCTTTGACCTTAATTGACTTTGAAAGATTTGGTTATATAGCATGTCAGTCTGAAACATGCAGGTTCCCAGTCTTTCACTTTCTGAGTGCCACTTCAAGTTTCAAACTACATTTAAAATTTTTGCAAGCTAGTGACAGAAACTGAACTCAATCGCTTCTACCCATAATGACCATCACCGTAGGTATTTATTTTAGAACAAAATCTGCCTTCATCTGAGTTCACTCACCAATTATAGCATCAAGTTTTGTGGCATCAAGTTGCGGCTTTGATTCCACATCTTTGTGTGTCCCAGACTGTCTCCCAGTCAGACTTGAGGAGGACAGTGTTTCCCTGCCGTAGACAAGCACAGCTAGGTCCCCGATGTAGACTGAAGGATTTGAATTCAGCTTTTGCCTTGAGACTTTGACATCAGAGCCTGGCACAAGAAACACCGGAAAAACAATGGAGTGATAAGTCAGTTTGCAATAGGTCAAACATTGTTGTTACATGCCAAAATATGAGCTCTTACTCATATGTCCCGTCCCTTTCCATTACTAAATTGACCACTTCTAGGAGAGCCTCCCAGATTTCCCAATGTCACAGTTAATGTGGGTAAAGAAAGCCACTGAACCACCAAGTCCTACTTTATCTGACCATGCCAGTGCATAATCACAAGTCCTATACATCTACGACAGACCTAGGATAGAACAAACCTACAAAACCTACTATGACTTTAAGTTTAACACATGTAGGCTAGTAGACTGTAGCTGCTATAGAAATACAAGTAATTACCAAACACTCACTTTAGCCTTGGCAGATTTCTAATGCATCCATGTCTTTGTATGCACAGATAATAATGAGATTTGGGCACCCATTGCAAGACCAATCTATAAACCCCCCGTGAGATATATTTTTTTACTGCTAATATGGGGGAGGGCTTTAACAAAATATTTACCCCATGAGATTTTTGACCAATTACCATCAGTGATGCCTAAATAATAACTAAACAGGTAAAGGTAAATAATAGAACTGCAGTAACAGTCAGAAACTGCAGTCTTTAAAGCCAGGAGAAGACACTCATGCCATATTACCAGATGGCAGAAGTGGGCACACTTAGGGTGCTTTCACATTAGGGGCCTGGTCCCAGATCCGAGTGCACTTGAGCCCAAAGTCTGGTTCATTTTGGTAGTCTGAATGCAAACGAACCGCGCCCGGGCCCACTTGGGGAGGTGGTCTCGGGCGTGATTCAAGTGGACTCTGGCTCAGTTCGGATGAGATGTGAATGCAAGCGCGCTCAGATGCGGGACAGAGCGACGTATCAGCTTTATGAAGTCATAGTAACAGCTAAACTTCTTCCCTCTGTGCGGCAGTTTAACATTTTTCCTCCCAAAAAAAAAACAAAAAAACCTCAGACTGCTGTATCTGTGCAGCACAGGCCCATTTAATCCTCTGAGCTGTAGTAGATGTGCAGGTATGAAGAGCAAACTTGCTGGCATCTTAAAAGTGATTTTAATCATCCATGGCTGCAGGATGGACTTTTTGCCGGGTCAATAAAAAATAATCTTCGCTGAGGTCATGACCCCAGTGGTTGCCATGGTAGCTTCTTCTTCTTTCTCCACCTTGGTGGGGTTATAAACCAGCTACGTGCATACCGCCACCTGCTGTTTCAGACTGAATAAATGCGCATGTGGGCCCCGGCACGGTTCGATGTTGATTGTTTGAAAGCAAGCCAGCGGGGCAGAGGGGGAGGGGGAGGAATTGCACCGTGGTGCGGTTCGATACAACTGGGCCTAATGTGAAAGCATCCTTAAAAACTTTAAAGAATGTCTAATCTTTAGTGTCAGAGTTTGTCTGCACCAGGGATGTAACAATAACCGGTATCACTATAAACGTGGTAAAATTCGAGACGGTTAGTATTACCGTTTCAAATTTTAATTACCGTTAAAACTGTGTTTGATTACCGCACTTTGACAACTCACAGTGATACTGCTCAATTCCTGGAGAAGCCGCAGCGCTCTGTGGCAGTGATGCAACTTCATGGATGCCAGCTGCTGTTGAACACCATAGAAGAAGAAGGAGCAGCGCTCTCTGAGACTCTGGTGTGTGTGCGCAGTTTGAAAACATGGCGAGAGAGAGCGTGAGAGAGCGAGCGAGCAAAAGAGTGAGAGAGCAAGAGCGAGCGAGCGAGCGAGCGAGAGAGAGAGAGAGCGTACACAAAGGTACCTGAAACAGTGAAAGTGTTCCTTCTGTACCAGTTTTTCTTAGATGTGTCAGACTAGGTCTAGTCTTGAATGTAAAGAAAAGTATTCTTGGATCTTATCTACAATTTGCACAAAGTGCAGCTACCTCTGATGGCCATAAGGCGCCATCTTTAATGCACATGTGTATGTTCGATGTTAATATTTTAATGCTCTGCCAACAAAGAACATCGTGTGTGTTATTTTTTTATTTAAAAAAAACTTGGTTAAATGATTTCAGGGTGTAGAAGTACTTTTTGCACATTTTGAGCACATTTCAACAATACCGTGATAATGATGATAACCATGATAATTTTGGTCACAATAACCGTTATATGAAGTTTTCATATCTTTACATCCCTAGTCTGCACATAGCAAAGATGGGAAATCTCATAATCAACCTTAAACATATGGACTGTAACACACCTGTGTAAGGTCATTACCATATCATCAGACGCTTCTTATGGAGAAACACGTGCAGAAACAGGTGAGGTTACGTATGTTGTGGGTGTTGACCAGGTGGATGCAGGACTTTTTCAATTACTTCTTTCAACTTTGTCACAACTCCCAGGAGCTCTGTTAGGAGAATGAAGATGTAAGGGATTAATAGGCTGGGGGTTAAAGGGTTAAGTCTCATAGCTGCATGTTGAAAAAGTTCCAAATATCATAATAGTCCTTTCAAAGCTGGGGTAGGCCATTTTCTGTGTGGTGGGGAAAACATCATTTGGCAAGTATTCCCTCCTGACCTTCCAGGATATTGTAATTCAAGTGTTCTGAAAGAAAATCAGACTTCTGCTCTTCCTCCTAGCTCCGTATTCATGCTTTCAAAATCCTAGCAGGGAGAAGAAGATTTTAACTAATCACATGTCATTTCAGAGAGAAAGGACGCTACTGTTGGCTGTTCCTACTAGCTTGCAAACAGCCAATCACAGCAACGGTCTGCAGAGAGAACAGGGGGAGCTGTGAATGAACGATGAAACAGAAAGAGGGGTGAGGGGGTGCAACAACTCAACACTTTTTTCCCTGCATCACATACAAGTAGCCGAGGAGAACCACGGTCAGTTTAATAGTTTGTTGCAATGGTCAACCACCTCCATGATGAGCTTCAAGCCAAGCTTGGCAAAGGGATGCGAGAAGCAGAGAGAGGCAGAAGGTTTTGTATTATACATCACATTCAAACTGCCATCTGCAGCTTTAAGAGAGGGAAAAACAACAGAAAATAAAATAACAAATACGTTAAATATAAAACATTATATATAAAACATTTATAAAACATTTTAAGACGTTTTAATGTCACATGACATTAAATATGGACTTTTCCACTGTTGTCAGGCAGTTATGGAGGGGATATAAACCAGCTAAACAGATCCATTAAATTAGGGTGATAGAAACAGGTATTAGCAGTACATGGAAACAATCGAGCCTTTTTCTTGGTTTTGTTTGTGATCTTATCTCTACATAAACAGACTGTTTCACTTCATTATTTTTCTAAATTTGTGAAATTACCTTGAATGGCATCTAGTATCTCTTTAAAACGGCCTTCTTTGAGCCTCTTGTTCTGTCTTTTAAGTTTCTTTAGTTGCAGCTGTGCCTTACTCCAGGTCCTGGGCTCTGGGTCCTCATCTGATCCTCATACTCAGTGTCTGACTACAGCAGAAGACACACACACCCACACACACGATGTACTTCGTCAAATACAAGATGAAGTAGTCTGCATCCTCCGTGGCAGCAGAAGTTCGACACAAGTTATCAATCTAACTCAAAATAGCTTTCTTAAACTCTAAAGCTTGTAAAAATTCAAATAATTCACCTCCAAACTCTCAACCTCTGCTTGTTTTGCCATCAGCTCCTTCTTCAAGCCTTCAATCATTCGGTCTGCTGCCTCTTTAGGAGTACAGGTTGCTTTTTTACTCTTTTTCTGTCAAAATGATGATTTAAAGTTCAACAGCAGGGTTATGCAACAATGTGTTGAAACCAACATTTAACATTTAATATTTAATGAAATCAAGTGAACCAATTGTTGCTTTCCTAGAGCCACAAAAAAAAAAAAACATCAGTGAAAGTCAAGATTTTATATCTGACAACTGGACAATTATGTATTCTGGGGCTTGATGTCCTCATTGCTATCTAAATACTGCATCTTCTTATCCACCATGCTCACAGAGCCTCAGTGATTAAAACAATTGCATAATATAGCAAATATATGAGACTGATACAGACAAAAATAAATGAGCAGATGTCCAATGCTAATGCAGGGTTTATAATTATAACATCTGTCGGTCTATCTTATGTAAAAATGTCATTGGTAACTGTGAAAACAATATTCACTTACAGCTGTACCTGAGTGACATGACTGCACCCCTGACATGACTGAGTTATAGCCGGCACACACAGTGCATCACACACTAGTTGAGTGCATCATCATCATCATCATCATCATCGATAGGGTGGACTGAATCTTTTTAACATGAAAATCAAACATCACAACATAACTAATTGTGTTAAATCATAAAGCTTCTATTTTTTAGCATTTCTGTAAAAATATGACAGGCAGCACAGAAATGGCATCACTTTTCATAAGTGATGTGTAACGAAAATTTAAACAATGCAGCAATGAGGATTTCCTCTCCACATAAATAACCTTCACTTTTGACACAAATTCAGCATTTCATTCTTGAAAACCATCCCCTTTTCTGATGAAGAGATCAGGTTTAGCAAGAATTTACTTTTAGGTAAAGCATGTTTTATGCACATGAATAATGTGTAAGGAGAAAAAACGTGTCACACCTGTGGTGCATTTAACATTTTTCTCTGCTAGAGCTGCAGAGGTGCATAGAATTTTCTTCATGATGCTGTTAATCTTGTTAATTACCTGTTTTGTCGGCCTCCTCCTCCTCCACATCCGTCATCTGTTTGTCCTTATCTTCCTTTGAGTGTATTTTTCCAGACGTCTTCACCCTTCCTGAATTCCTCTCTCTTCTTACAGAGGTCACTGTGGTTGTCTGTGAAGTTTGGAACCATGAGCAGATTAAAAGTGCACAAAAAGCTGGTGTGGAAGAAGTCACAGAAAGTACATTTCAATACGAAACATCTCATACAATAAACTAGAAAAAAGCTTCTCAAACTACTATTTAAAAAAAAAAAATCACTGTGCTGTTCTGCCACTAGGTTGGGCTGTAAATAGTTAATCCTGACATAGTAGGAACATGATGATGTAGGAATTACATTATGAATATGAACAAACAGAAGCATTCATTCACCAGTTTAATGCAGATATCAAAAGTTGCACCATGGTCTGGGTGAATACTCAGTTCTGATTGGCTGCGAGGTGTCCGTTTACATACTTAGTAATTCCAGTGAAACTGTCTGTTCACTGGTTTAAATTAATGCGCTGGCTAAAATACAATACATCCACAGAAACGCCCAACGTTCATTAAAGGAACAGTGTGTGGAAGTTGGCAGCAAAGAAACAGTGTAAATGGGATATAATGTTTATAAATCTATGTGAAGTATATTAAAATCAGTGTCCAATCATCCCCTTTAAACTTTCGATTTCTTTTTACAAACTTAGAAAAAAGCTTTTTAAATTTACCGCGGGTCGCCCCCACGGAGGCTGACATTACGAACCGCCATGTTGTCTACGGCAACAGAGACAGAAAGAGTGAAACGTGATTTTTAAATACGAACCTGCCCGCCGGTCCTGAAAGCTACCTGGAAGGCAGGCAGAGAAGAAGACTGACCTTTAACCTATAAAAATAATGGTTACAGAAATGAATGGATGAACCCTCACCTCGTCACTGCTGTAAGTGACATCCAGCTCACCATCCTTTTTGGTCCTCACAGGCTCCCGTCGCTTAGTGATGTGAAGTTTTGGTAACAGATCGGCTCATTCTAAAATCTGAACGCTAGATGTCGCTAAAATGCCAAATTCTACACACTGCACCTTTAACGCCCTGAATAATGCCCATGAACCCTTAGCCGTGCAGCGGGAGCCTCATTAACTCTTTTTTAGTACTGGGATTAAAGTGAACTGTTACCAAAACAGCTGAGTGACTTCAGCGTTACTCCCTCTAAGGTTTGGCTCCTTTTTGCCTTTCCCACAACAGTCAGAGAACAGAATGTCTCCAGACATACCACAGACAGATTGGTGGGAGGCTAATGCTAATGTTGAAGTGCTAACTTTTATAAAAAACGATCAGAATTACTTCCCAAGAACCAAAACAGAGACTAACAGCATATAAAGTTAAGATTTGCTAACACATGTTAACAAGTTAACACATTATCATTAAGCGAGTTAGGCAACGCTAGCTATTGCTAGCTAATAACGTTGGATAAGTTACCACCGAGCATTAAAACCTTTGCTGTAAAAAAGGCTGGTCCCTCTTGTTTCTCCCTGCCTTTGTCCCAGTTGACAGTTATCCATCCATCTTCATCCTCAGGTCTGGGCACTGTGTAAGATCTTTTAAATTGTTTGTTGCTTTCCCAACTTCCACGGCCTTATCCTTGAAACAACATTAGGCATATGCCATTTTTATGTTTAGTCATTCACGCCAATGCCAATGTTTTCTTTTTTAATTGTCAGTTAGCCAATTTGTTGCTTGCTTGCTTCATCCTTCGCTGTAACGGCTTGGCGAAAACGAGCGCCAACCAAAACCACACCTCCAAATATCGCGGATATGGCGTCGAAAAGAACTGTGGGATTACACAGAGTGCAGGGAGAAGCAAGAGTGTATGGCTGCAGCCCAGACACCTCTGAAATACGGACCTCGGAAATACGGACCTCTGAAATACGGACCTCGGAAATACGGACCGGATATCCCGCAATTTTCAAATTTTCAAAGACCGCGCGAAGTCGCACGTTGTATATATATTTTTAGTTATATGTTTCAATAAAACGATATAAGTTAGAGCTTCAACTATTACCGTTAAAAACTCACAATCATATAACAAACTACATGGATATTAAAGTATGATTATAAGACATTCAATCTAATTTGAAGCTACTTACTGACCTCAGACTCCATTTTTCAAAAGAACCGCTCTTTTTTCCTTCTTCTTCTCTGTTTTTATTAATGGTCAGCCCGTGTTTTTTATTTCTTCTTCTTCTGTGTTTAATTGATAGTCTGCCCCTCCTCCCCATATACATAAAAATAAATCCCAGATCACTTCTGACCCATTACACTTGCCGTTGTGAATACCCGCGCATGCGCTGAGACAGATTGACCGGAGGCAAGAGGTCCGTATTTCAGAGGTCTCCGGGCTGCAGCCAAACCCCTCTCAGGAGAAGCGTGGATGGACGGCTAATACCTGCAGTGGCTATCGTTACTCCCTGTGCCGCTCAGGTTGTCACTGATAGCCACTGTGTGTGACTTTTGAAATAATGGCAAAACGTTCAGGACCTTACAAAAGATACTTGGAAGACGGCACGGAAATAATTCCGAGGAGAACCGAGTCCAGGTGGAATACAACACAAGCTAAAGTAGGAAACTTTGGTAATGCGTTTGCCCTATTCAGTATTACCCGTGAACCTCTGATGATTTTAATAATTGCTGAGGACGTCTGTGTTCATTCTAGGACAGTCATGGTTCTCCTGGTGATATTTATCCCACCAAAAAAAAAAAAAAAAAAAGAAATGGGGATCAAAACCCGGTTCCATTGAGGACCTTGTTCTGCATTTTCAGTGCATGAAATTCAAAAACCTTTGAGCTTATGGATACTGCTACCGAGTCAGGGTCTTGTGGAGCAACTAGAGCCTGTCACATCAGCGTCAGTTAAACATATTACAGGTGCAGAAGCACACATCGACTGTGTAGCATAGTTTTTGAATTAAAGCTCATCTCCAGTCAACGGATGTTAAACGTGAAGAAGAACAACAGTGGCCAGTTGTGCCGAGAGTGGTCTGACGTATGAAGAGGTCTGAGGTTTAGGCTAGATGTATGCAGCAGAGTACCTGTAACTCTGGGCTGCAAGATCTGGTCAACAATTCGTCCACTGCTGCCGTGACAAACTCCTCTTCCTCTTCTACTGAGTGACTCTGGCAATCGTTT